>NW_026539224.1:0-117534 GCF_027791375.1 Indicator indicator
GCCTTCCTGTTGCCCCTTCAGGTACTGGAAGCTGCTCTAAGGTCTCCCTGCAGCCTTCTCTTCTCCAGGCTGAACACCCCCAGCTCCCTCAGCCTGTCCCCATAGCAGAGCTCCAACCCCCTGAGCATTTTCATGACCTCCTCTGGACCCTCTCCATCAGGTCCAGGTCCTTCCTGCATTGAGGGCTGCAGACCTGCACACAGCACTGCAGGTGAGGTCTGAGCAGAGCAGAGCAAAGTGGCAGAATCTCCTCTCTGGCTCTGCTGCTTTGGATGCAGCCCAGGCTGTGATTTGCCTCCTGTGCTGCAAGCTCACACTGCCTGCCCCTGTCCAGCTTCTTCTCCATCATCACCCCCAAATCCTTTTCCTCAGGGCTGCTTTCTATCCCCTCCTCCCCCAGTCTGCATTGACAGTGAGGATCATTCTGGCCCAGCTGCAGATCCCTGCACTTGCTCTTGTCGAACTTCATGAGGTTCACCTGGGGCCACCTCTCCAGCCTGCCCAGGTCCCTCTGGATGCCATTCCTGTCCAGGAAGCTGGATCAGAAGTCTCCTTTTCTAAGGATCCTGACTAATTCCCACAGACCCTCTCAAATGAAGACTCCTCCAGCCCTTGCAGGTTGGAGTTGGAGTGAGTCTGTTTGAGGGCTCAGCTTCCAGCCTGATTCTGCTGAATTGGACTGTGGGAGGCTGTGAGCAGCCCATGGTGGAAGGGTTCCCTTCAGCTTGCTGTGCTCTGGGGTGGCATTTGAAGGGTGGGATCAGGAGGATGGCAAATAGCTTTTGTAGATTCACAGAATGGTTTGAGCTGGAAGGGACCTCAAAGCTCATCCAGTCCCAGCCCCCTGCCATGGGCAGGGACACCTCCCCCCAGCCCAGCTTGCTCAAGGCCTCATCCAGCCTGGCCCTGAACACCTCCAGGGAGGGGACAGCCACAGCCTCCCTGGGCAACCTGTGCCAGGCTCTCCCCACCCTCACTCTCAACAATTTCTTCCTCATAATTTCACAGCAGCTCTGCAGCCTTCTTCTGAAGGGCAGAAGGTGAATGTCCCAGCACAGGGATCAGTGGCAGGGCTCTGCCTGGAGCCTGCTTGTCTCACACTAACTGAGGTCCACAGCATCAACCTCTCCAGAGTCTGGGCTCCTGCCTCCCTCATCTCCTTGTTAGGCATCAGGGGATGATAACTCAAATGATAAACAGTTGAATGTTCTGCACAGGGTCTGTGCAGGAGCTGGGGATGACCTCAGCTCTTTTGTAACCTCCCCCTTGCTCCAGGCTGCCTCCTGAGCAGCTGAGGTAGGTTTTGTGAAGCTGTAGATCAGAGATTCTCAGAATTGTTCAGGCTGGAGAAGACCTCTCAGCTGCTCAGGTCCAGCCACTGACCCAACACTGGCCAGGCTGCTCCTGAACCATGTCACAGAGTCACAGAATTGTCAGGGTTGGAAGGGACCTCAAGGATCAGCCAGTTCCAACCCCTCTGCCATGGGCAGGGACACCTCACACTGGATCATGTCCTTCAGCACATCTCCAGAGCTTTTAAATCCCCCTAGGGATGATGATTCAAGAACTGTCCTGGGCAGCCTGGTCCAGGGCTTGACAACCCTTTCAGTGCCATGCTGGCCCCTTGGAGTTCTGTCACTGCTGTCATCATTCCCCTCAGAAAAACTGGGAGTTGGGGGAGTTCTAGAGGTGCCTGGGCTGACAGCAAAGGGCTGACTCCATGGCAGAGCTGCTTTCAAGGGATGAAGATGTTCTGCTGCAGTTCTGTGGCAGAGCCAAGGCTTAGAATAATTGAAACATGGAAGTGTTGAGGTTGGAAGAGACTTCCGACCTCATCAAGCCCTACCTGGAGCTCACAATCCAACCCCTGCTGCTAAGCCACTGCTGCCAAATCATGGCCCTCAGCACCACGTGGAATTGTTGGGGTTGGAAAAGCTCTCTGAGATCATCCAGTCCAACCTCAACCCAACCCCACCATGGGCACCAAACCCTGGCCCCAAGTGCCATGGCCACAGGGTTCTGGAACACCTCCAGGCATGGGCACTCCACCACCTCCCTGGGCAGCCTGTGCCAGTGCCTGAGAACCCTTCCTGGGAAGCCATTTTTCACCTCCATCCTCAACCTCCCCTGGCACAACTTGAGGCTTGTCCTGTCACTTGTTGCATGTGAGAAGAGCTCAATCCCCACCTGGCTGCAGCCTCCTCTCAGGGAGCTGTAGAGAGCAATGAGGTCTCCCTCAGCCTCCTCTTCTTCACACTCATCCCCCCAGCCCTGTAGCCTCCTCTCAGGGAGCTGTAGAGAGCAATGAGGTCTCCCTCAGCCTCCTCTTCTTCACACTCATCCCCCCAGCCCTGTTCTCCAGACCCTTCCCCAGCTTGGTTGCCCTCCTCTGGACCTGCTCCAGCCTCTCAATGTCCTTCTGGGAGTGAGGAGCCCAAATCTGAACTGAACAGAACCTGAGCAAAGACAGAGCAGTGCTGCAGAGCACCCACCACAGAGAGACCATGATCAGGACTTCTGGTTTGGGACCATGTTCATGCCCCCTGTGCCCATCCAAATGAAAGGACCTGACATGTTCAGGGCCCTCTCAGCCTCCCCATCCCCAGAGATGTGGAGCCCACAAAGCTGTGCAAGGCAGCACCACCTGTTCCTCTGGTGTCTGCTTCTATCATGTCCCAGTGCTGCATCATTACCCAGGGGCAGGATGATGAAGAGGAGCCACAGAGACATACCCAGCTGGAATTCTTATGTTCCATCATCACTTCTGGCACATGGCAGCCTCAGCCTGCTGCTGCTGCTGCTCAGGCTGCCCTGTGCCAGCTCTCAGGGGTCAGGCTGAGCTGTCTGCAAGTGCCTGAGCAGAGGAATGATTCAGGCTCCCTCTGGGCTGCAGGAGACTGCCCTGCTCGTGTGTCAGCATCAAGGCAATCACCCTGGGAGAGAGCTGCAGGAGCCAGCCTCCTTGGGAGAGGTCAGCTGCTGGTGATTCACGGATCTGTGCTTTGGCTGCCAGGGAGAGAGGAGAAACCTTCAAAGCACAGAGCTCCAGAGGGGTCTCTTCTGAGAGGGTTTGTGCATGAGGGCAGGAGAACCTCCCCTGTGGGGCCAGGCTGGGAGAGTTGGGGCTGTTCAGCCTGGAGAAGAGAAGGCTGCAGGGAGAGCTCAGAGCAACCTTCCAGTTCCTGAAGGGGCTCCAGGAGAGCTGGGGAGGGACTTTGGACAAGGGCTGAGAGTGCCAGGATGAGGACAATGGCTTTGAGCTGGGAGAGGGGAGACTGAGAGTGGAGATGAGGAAGAAATTGTTGAGAGTGAGGGTGGGGAGAGCCTGGCACAGGTTGCCCAGGGAGGTTGTGGCTCTCTCCTGCCTGGAGGTGCTCAAGGCCAGGCTGGATGAGTCCTTGAGCAACCTGGGCTGGTGGGAGGTGTCCCTGCCCATGGCAGGGGCCTGGAACTGGATGAGCTTTAAGGTCCCTTCCAACCCAATCCATTCTGTGAATCTCTGGTGGGGTCACACCTGGGTATGAAGCAATGTGAGGTGTTGGTCTTCCCCTAAGTGCCTCTCTTCCTTTCCAGGTCAGACAGCTCCTTTAATTTCATGGAAGCCTTTTTCTTCACCTTTGGAGCCCAGTTCCTGCTCACAGTCCTGCAGGCCATTGGCTTCTGTGGCTGGGCAGCTTGGTAAGCAGAATGCTCCAACAGCCTGGCAGCTCAGCATGCAGCTCCCCTGCCCCAGGGGCTGCTTCTGGCAACTTCTGAGAAACTGGTGGGAGCCTGTGCTGGGTGGAGTGGAGGCAGTTTGTGCTGTAATTACAGAGTGCACTGTGTGCTTGTTGCAAGAGTTCCTCTCTTAGCAGAAGTTTGCTTCACCTGCTTGGTCTTTGTAGCACCCTCCCCCAGGGTCCATTGCTTTTTACCATTTCCCCACCCAGTCTCAAGGTTAATGGAACTGTTTGGGTTGGAAAAGCTCTCTGAGAGCATCCAGTCCAACTTTCAACCCAGCCCCACCATGCCCAGCCAGCAGCATCTCACCCCCAGCAGCATTCTCCAGCTCCTGGCTGCTCTGGCAGTGATGTGTTGAGCATGAGGGTGAAATGAGGAGGGGATGATGATCCAGAGACTGGAGCATCTCTCAGGGCATGGCACCTCAGGACATAGTTTAATGGCCATGGAGGTCTTAGCTTTATGGTTTGGACTTGGTCTTTGAGCTTTACTAACCCAAACAATTCTGTGGTTGTCTGAGGAGCAAGGACTGAGAGCCTCTCCTGGGGGACATTCAGAAAAGTGTGGCCAGCAGGGGAGGTTCTCTTTCCTCTCTACTCTGCCCTACTGAGGCCACCTGTGGAGTCCTGTGGCCAGTTCTGGGCACCCCAGTTTGAGAGCCAAGGAGCTAATGGAGAGAGTCCAGCAGAGGCTCTGAAGATGCTGTGGGGCCTGGAGGAGCAGAGGCTGAGAGCCCTGGGGCTGAGAGCCTGGAGAAGAGCAGCCCCAGAGGGCATCTGAGCAATGCTCAGCAAAAGCTAAAGGAGCTGGGGCCAGACTCTGCTCAGTGGTGCCCAGGGACAGGCCAAGGGCAATGGGCACAAACTGGAACCCAGGAGGTTCCATCTGAACAGGAGCAGAAACCTCTTTGGTGTGAGGGTGGTGGAGGCCTGGAGCAGGCTGCCCAGAGAGGTTGTGGAGTCTCCTTGTGTGGAGAGCTTCCAACCCTCCCTGGGTATTGTGCTCCTGGGCAAGCTGCTGTGGGTGCCCTGCTGGAGCAGGGCTTGGGCTGGGTGAGCTCCAGAGCTCCCTTCCACCCCCACCACACTGAGGCTCTGTGATTCTGTGTAAATTTCTTTTGCTGAAGTTCTTGCTCCATGTTCTCAAAGTCTGAGCACAAGGCACAGCTTTAAGCTCTTGGTCCAGCTGCTGCTTGGGCAGGTGCTTGGCACTAGGAGCTGTGACTTGTTCACCTCTGCCACACTCCCTCTGCCAAAGCCAGGGCTCAGGAGGCAGATAGGGCAAGGGTCAGCAGGGACAGGCCCAAAGCGTGGGGACAGTGAGTGGCTGTGCAGCCAAACTCAGCACCATGCCCCAAGGAGCTCCCCAAAAGCTTCAGGGTCCCCCCATCAGGGTGCATCCAGCAGGAGGCTTTGCTTTGTCTGGTTCTTGATGTGTTTTTGTCACTTTTTGCTTTCCCAGGCCCTGACCGGGAAGGTTTCAGGGCAGGAAGGTTTCATCCTCCCACCCCTGAGCAGCTCATTCTGTTTGTCACTGGGAGTGCTTCATTTGTGTTGTCTGCTGCTAATTATCCCTAATTAACTCCTGCCCACGGGCAAAGGGCAGGGTTCATGGCTTTCCCAACAGAAATTCCCTGGCTTTTCTGGCTCACTCCCTGGGGCTGGTTCTGGAGCTGTGCAGGTCTCTGCAGCCCACCCCTGGCATGCTGCATCCTCAGCACTGGAGATTTGCCCTTCAAATCAAATGCAGCTGATTGGCTTTGCCCCTCTCCTGCTCCAGAGGATGCCTTCAGTTCTTGAGCTGAACATCTGAACACCCTGAGTGTTCTCCAGGTGCTCCCCATCAGCTCTCCCAGTGGTGTGGGGTGGTGGGATGGAGACAGGGGGGTGGGGGTGGCTCTGCTAGTGGGTGCTGCAGGGGCTATTGTCCCCTCTCCAGCAGCAGGATGAAGCTCACAGCCTCTTGCTGCCCTCCTGAGCAGGAGCAGGAACAGGACCAGGACCAGGACCATGACCATGCCACAGCTTGGGGCTGGGATGACAACATTTGGGCTTTAGCGGAGAATTGTTTGGGTTGGAGAAGCCCTCTGAGAGCATCCAATCCAACCAGCAACCCAACACCACCATGGCCCCAAGGGCCATGGCCACGGGGGTCTGGAAGACCTCCAGGGATGTGGACTCCACCACCTCCCTGGGCAGCCTGTGCCAAGCCCTGACCACCCTGAAGCAAAGAAATTCTTCCTCATCTCCAACCTAACCCTCCCCTGGCACAACTTCAGGACATTTTCTCTCCTTCCATCACCTGATCCTAGGGAGCAGAGCCCAACCCCCACCTCACTGCAGCCTCCTCTCAGGGAGCTGGAGAGAGCAATGAGGTCTCCCCTCAGCCTCCTCTTCTCCACACTAAACCCCCCCAGCTCTCTCAGCTGCTCATCCCCAGCCCTGTTCCCCAGACCCTTCCCCACCTTTGTTGCCCTTCTCTGGACCTGCTCCAGCCTCAGTGTCCTTCTTGCAGTGAGAAGCCCAAAACTGACCCCAGGATTCGAGGTGCAGCCTCCCCAGTGCCCATCCAGGGGCACCATCCCTGCCCTGCTCCTGCTGATCCAGGCCAGGCTGCTGGTGCCCTTCTTGGCCACCTGGGCACATGTGTGCAGAAGCTCATTTTCTTTTCCCAATTCTCCAAAATCATAGCACTTTTTGGTAGAAGCAAACACCCACAGGGAGAAAAGAACTCCAGACAAATGCTGGGGGGCAGGGGAGGGATTTCTCTGGGACTGGGAGAGGATCAATTCCAGCAGCTGGGAATGCTGGGGTGATACTGGTGAAGAACTGATTCTCCCAAAGAGCCACACAAACTTGTTTGCCCATTGCCTGCAAATATTTTGGGGGTGAATTTGTCCTATGCTGTGAAGACAAGGAGAGCAATGGGATCATACAAGGATGCCTCTGCCCTCCAGTGAGACCCTGAAAGGGCTAAATGGTGACAGCTCTTGTGCCACCAACAGAAAGGAGAGATTCTCCTGGCTCTGCCCTCCTTCACAGGGAGAAGGCTTTTATGGCCTAACGATTGAACAGAGTAGCTCCAAAATCAGAATAACTCCAAGAATGAAAACAGCAAAAGGCTTTAGGAAGTGGCACTGGGGCCTGTGTGCCAGCCTGGCTCCTGTCATGGCAGGGGCATCAGCCTGGAGCTCTGTCCTGGTGACATCCCTGTGAGGCAGCGAGGATGGCAGCAGCTGCTTCTGTTCTGTGCCAGCAACTTTGCTTGGGGCTACTGTCCCCAGAAAAGCTTCAGTGTTTGTATAACTCCAGTTTCCAGCTTTCCTCTGCTCCCAGGGGACAGGATGGGGATGCACTGGAGGTGGCTGTGTGGCTTCACTCACCAGTTCCATGTCCATACCCCCTCTGCTGTACCTCCCATGCCTAGATTCCCTTCCCAGAGCTTGCCCAGCCAGGCTCTAGTGCAGGGCTGGGTGTTGCTGTACCCTGTGGTGGGGTCGTACTCCATACTGGGGCTGTAGACTTAATGGGGGGCTCAGGCCTGGCCCCTATAACAGAGTTGCTATGACACAGACCAGAGCCTGTCCCTTCTAGTGGGGGCCTGTGCTGCCTGTATAGCAGGGTCTGGCCCCTATAGTGGTGCCGTGCCCCATACTGGAGCCTGTTCCCTGCAGTGGGGCTGAGAACGATGCACTATACTGGATCCCAGTCGCCATAGTGGTGCTGCCCCCCACACCGGGAGCACACCCTGCAGTGGGGGCTGTACCCCTATGGCGCGGGCCGTGCCCTATACCGGAGTCTGCCACACACGCGGAGCTGTAAGCAGGGTGGAACTGGACCTTATTCCGAGCCCTCTGAACCAGGCCCGCTTCCGCCCGCCGGGCAGCCAGGAGTTAAACGGAAGTGCCGGCGGCAGCCGCCAAGTGTAGCGCTATCGTAAAGCGCCCCGCACTGCCGCAAAAACGCTCTCCTGTCGCTCTTCTCAAGCTGCCTATTCTCGAACGCGTCTTACGCCAACGCCGTTGCGCCACCACCCTGCTGCCGGCTGCGCTTGCGCTGAGCTCCGCCGGGCTTCTCCGCTCCGTAGTTGGTATTCAGGAAGGGCGGTTGCGCCGGCGGCGTGGCGGGGCGCGTATGGGTGCGTGGGGAGCCTACGCCGGCGGCGTAGTGCTGTGGCTGGCTGGCCGCTGCCCGCGGAGTGCTGAGGGGAGGCGAGTAGGCGGCGTGAGGAGAAGCCGGGCCGGGGGCGCCGCCATGGGGAGGCGGCCGCGGGGCAGCGGCAGCGCGGCCCAGCGCTGAGGGCCCGTGGAGGTAACCGGGGCCGTGGGTCCCTGCGGCTCGACCCCGCCTGGACCGGGTAGTGCCGGGGCCGGGGGGGGCCGGCCCGGGCGGCGCCTCGGGCGGGGGCGGCGGGAGCCGGGGCCGTGGGGCGGCTGCAGGGGCCGGGCAGAGCCCGGAGGGGAGAAGGGGCTGTGGAGGCCGTAGGGCCAGGTAGGTACCGGGGAGAGGCCTGGGCTTGGCCTGGGAGTCTGAAGAGGGCCGGGGAGGGTTGTGGGCCTGAGGTTAGGGGTTCGGACTGGGCCGGGGGTGGGGGGGGCTCAGACTGGATCTTGGGGGGTCTGTGGGGCTGTTGTGGCCGGGTGGTTCCGGGGGGCTGAGGTCCCAGCGCCGCCGTGCTCCATTTCCTCCCGGCGATGCCTGTTTTGTGGCCCGGAGAGAAAAGGGTCCGGGTCCAGCCGAGATTGCCGTCCCCTCCCCCTCAGCCCCCTCTGAGGTCGGGTCGGGGGCAGGGATGGGCTCAGGCCTTTCCCGGCTGCGTCCCCCTGGCCTGCCCCCAGCCCCGGCCTGCCCCGGGGAGCCGGAGCCTCGCAGGATGTTGGCTCCTTTGTATGTGGCTTTCCTCTCTCCAAAGGGTTTGGGAAGTGTTTATTTGGGGAAAGGGACTGGGCTGATCTGGTATTTAAAATAGCTTTTTTTTTTTTCTTTAGCAAAGCAGGTGAGGATGAATGTGAGAAACAGGAAAAATACCTTCCCCCTTCAGCCCCACCAGACAGGAGCTGACTTTCCGAGGCAGCCAAGAGCAGTTTGCAGAGGAGAGAGGGAAGCAGCTCTCCTGTGGAGCTGGGCCACCAGAGGCCTGTGGCTCTTGTGTGGTGGCTGGCAGAGGGGAGCTGAGTGGGGCTCTCACACCTGGAGGTGGGGAACAGATAACCTGATGTTCTGGGGATGTTCAGTAAGGTCATTTCATTTGAGGAGCAGCTCGTGGTCTGGGCAGAGCAGGGGCCTGCTGTGTTTCTAAGTTAAAAAATGAAGTTTTTAAACCTCTTCCAAGTTGCCATGAAATTAGTTGGTTCTAAACGAGCTGGAGCTAATCAGGACCCAGGTCAAACCATGTGTAGAATGACTGCAGGGATGCAAGTGGTCTGCACCAGTGTGTTTGGAAGTTGCCTTGTTAACTAAAGCATTTGTTTCCCCTTTGCACAACAAGTGGTTGGCTCTGTGGAAATGATTCCTGAGGAGTCTGGAAGTTCACCTGCTAGCCAACTGTCCCTTCAGCCTGCCCTGTCTCCCCCACAGCCAGCATGGAGGCTCCAAAACTGGGCCTTATGTAACCAAGTGGAGCCAATGGTTGGTGTTTGCCAGTGCCTCTGAGGAGGACTGGCTGTAAATTAGGGCAGGAGGCCTCCATGGGGATCCTGTGGAGAGGCCTTGTCTGTGGCAGGGCAGGCTTGGCTCCTGCCAGGAACTCACCAAAGATGTGTTGGGTTTGGTTTAATTGGGTGCTGTATGGATAAGAAGGTTGTTTGCTGATGGCTTTAGCAGTGCTTAGCCACCTTTGGGGCCTCTGTGGGGGGTTGTAGGTGGTATGGTGCAGATGAGGATGGTTTAACCCCACTCTGCTGCCTGGCTGGTGGCTCAGGTCTGGGTCTAGTGGTCTGGCATGGGGTTGGAGCTAGATGATTCATGGATTCATGGAATGGGTTGGGTTGAAAGGGACCTTAAAGATCATCCAGCTCCAACCCTCTGCCATGGGCAGGGACACCTCCCACTAGACCATGTTGCTTAGGGCCCCACCCAACCTGGCCTTGAACATCTCCAGGGAGGGAGCAGCCACAGTCTCCCTGGGCAACCCATTCCAGTGTCTCCCCATCCTCACTGTACATCTTTAAGGTCTCTTCCAACCCAACCCATTCTCTGATTCTATCCACACTCAGGGAACCCCCAGCTCTCCCCAGAGAGGGTTGTCTCCTTAGCTGCAGAGACAACTGCACTCCTGTGTCAGTCTACCTTGGGATTTGATCTCTTCCTCCTTAGCTTACAAATCTGGAAGGCCTTCTCAAGCAGTTCTACAGTTTCTTCGCAGAAACAGCTGCTGCCCTGCTTGGTGCTCGCTGCAGATGGGCTGGGGTGCAGGCAGCGGCGGTGGTGGTTTGCAGGGCAGCCCTTGTGTCTCTGCCCAGCAGTTTCCCTGGGCTCACTGAATGGAGCTCTGTGTTCCTGCCCTTGCAGTGTGGTTTGTGTTTGGTTTGCTTGTTGCAGCACTCCTCAGAAGAGCGAGTGGAGAGGAGGAAGCTGGCACTTGCCGTTCAGCAGGTTTCTGGATGCTGCCCTGTGAGCGCTGCTCCCTGCCGCCGCCGGGAGAGGCTTTGCCTGGCCTCTTGCTTTGTATTCTGCTTCCAAGCTCCTGTGCAGCCTGAGCCTTGTCAAAACGGTTCGTGGGGAGTGACTCAGCGGATCAATGAGGCTGACATGAGGGTTGTGCTCATGGACAATCAGGATTTTTTCCCCTTCCAGCCCCACTGGGCTGGAATAGATGATGTCTGAGAACAGCTGCCAATAAACATCTTCACTGGACTCAGGCCTGATTGTGCTCTGGAGCCTTTCCCCCCCTGCCCACCCCTGTGCTTTTCCCAGCTCAGAGGAGCTCTGATGAGCTGTGCTGGAACAGCAGCACTTTGCTTTAGCTGCTCCATCCAGGTGTGTGCTTGGCTGCTGGGCTGGGGATGTTACAGAAGGAGCCAGGCTGGGCAGGGAGCTGTTTATCTGTGCTCCTCAGAGAGAGGAACTGCAGCACCACAGGCACTAAAGGCTTGTCTTAAGTGCTGAGGAAGCCTCGGCTGAGCAGCAGCCCCTGCAGTTCTTTGAATCCTTTCTGGGGGTGTGCTGGAGCAGAGCAGACTTCAGGGCTGTGGAGACGCTCTCCTGTCTCAGCAGTTAACAGGGGGGTTGGTAGCACTGTACAGGGGCCTGGTTTGCCTTGTGCTGCTCCTGTGATTTCCACCTGCCCCAGGAATCAAACTCTCTGCCCTCGTAGTGCTGCTGGGAGGGGAGAGACTGAGATGCCAACTCAGGAGCTTCCTTCGTCTGCTTACATTGCTTGGCTCAGGGCTTGTGGGCACAGCTCTGCCCACAGCCCTGCCATTGAGCTTTGACTGGGCAGACTTAGCTGGTCCTGGGCACAGTGAGGAGCTGTGGAACTGAGCTTCCATCCTCAGGGCCAGCTGTGATATGGTTTGGAGACTGCTCCAGTCTTGCTGTGCCTGGTGAGCTGGGAGGGGATGGAGGGCAAGCAGGTCTCAGCAGCTGTGGGGTCCTGCTGGAGGACAGGTGATCATCCTGTTAGCAAAGCTGGGTGCTTACAAATAGGTTTGGGTTTGCATTAGGGTGGATGTTTATGCTTTCTGCTGGCTGCCTCTGTCTCCAGTAGCTCCATTGCTGTGCAGAAGAGCAGGACCCAATTGTGAGGAGAGTGTAAAGGTGACTCTGCTGGGGCAGCTAACACAATGTTTTTGGGCTCTCCACTAGCTCCCAGTTTAATGCCCCTGTCCTCCATCTCCTGGGGAATTCTCCTAAATCCTTATATAGGCTGCAGCCCTTCCTGTTGGACAACCCACCCCCTCTTGCATGTTATCTCAATGCATTATTCCTAGTAACTGGCTTTAAAAAAGCTTCCTGCCCAGCTGAGGTCTTCCAGGGGACCTCCTGCCCTGTGCTTCCCATGCTGTCAGCTGGTGGTGGCTGTCTGGCAGCTGAGGTGAAGGACAAGTCTGCTTTCTGAAGGCTTGTCTGGGCCACAGGTGCTCAGAGCTGTGACCTCCACCACTCTGGGCTCCCCCAGAGATAGTGCAGCCTGCCCTGGGTGCTGTGCAGCATGTGTAAAACCACACAGTCTGTCTGTCTGTCTGCCTGCCTTCCGCTGGCTGTGATGGGAAAGCTGCAGCAGGTTTGGTGTGCTTGAGAGGTGCTGAGGTGATCCCACGCTGTGCTGTCTGGGAAATGGTTCTTCAGGTAAGCTGGAACCTGTGGGTGAAACTTTGCAGGGCATTTAAAATGCTGCATGGAACAAGAAGTTTGTGATTTCTTTTAGGGCTCCCAGTAGAGTTTGCTTCTGGAGTAGAAGAATTCTGGAAAGGCTTTGAATTGGCTTCTTTGGTTCCAAAAAGATGAGGGACAGAAGTTTACTGTGTGTACAGGAATCTTTTCCAGTGCCCATGAAGTCTGTTCTGCTGGAAGGTTGATGACAGTTGCATTGTCCAGGCAGTACCCTGCTGACATCTGCCCACTGCTGTCAGACCCAGGTCACTTAAAAAGTTGCAGCTGAGTGTTTTCACTTGCAGGAAACAAAGATCTGGGTGGCTTGAGGCTGCTTCACCTGTGACAGTGAAACCAGATGTGCTCATGAGCTCATCTGCTGAAAACAGTGGGTCCTGCCCTGTGAGGGACACAGGAGGTGGTTGCCAGGCCTGGGGAGATTTCCCCACACTACAGCCTGACACATGAAGCTGCTGGAGTAGGTAGAGAGGAGGCCATGAAGGTGATCAGAGGGCTGGAGCACCTCCCCTATGGGGACAGGCAGTTGGGGCAGTTCAGCCTGGAGAAGAAAAGACTCCAGGGAGACCTTAGAGCAGCCTTCCAGTATCTGAAGGAGCTCCAGGGGAGCTGGAGAGGGGCTTTTGACAAGGGCTGGGAGTGATAGGACAAGAGGGAATGAACTGAAACTTGGGGAACAGAGATTGAGACTAGAGATGAGTGAGGGTGGGGAGAGACTGGAAGAAGTTGCCCAGGGGGGCTGTGGCTGCCCCCTGCCTGGAGGTGTTCAAGGCCAGGTTGGATGAGGCCTTGAGCAATCTGGGCTGGTGGAGGTGTCCCTGCCCATGGTTTGGGGTTGGAACTGGATGATCTTTAAGGTCACTTCCATCCCAAACCCTTCTGTGATCCTCCTGTGAGCAGACTGCAGCCCTGCTGCTGTCCACTGGGGCCCTTGGGAAGGGAGCTGGGAGGTGCTGCCTGGTCTGGTGTCCATGGGGTGACTACGAGAGTTGGTGTGAGCCATGCCACTGCTGCAGCCAGGTCTCAGTAAGGCCCTCCTCACGCTCCCAGGGTGTTTGAGACACAGAGTGTGGAGGAAAGAAGCATTAATTTTGGTCATCATTCATTTTTTTCGTGTCCACCAAGCAAAGAATGTCCTGTGGCCCTTTGTTATTTCCTGTTATGTAATGGCTGTTAATGAGGGAGCTTGGCTTTTGCTTTCCACATGGTGAATTAGACAGTTGGCAGGTGATGCACCAGCTCTGTCAGCCCAAGAGGGACCTTCTTGAGTTGATAAACAGGGGGTGAGATTGGTCTTCAGCTTGGATTTTAGGAAGCTTTCTTCTGGGGGAGGTTTGCAGCTGCAGGGGTCTGCAGCTGAGCAGAGCTGTGAGGAGGGGCTGTGCTGGGGGGGATTTGGGAGTACTCCAAAGGCACAGCTGCATGCCTGGGGATTCATTCCCCTTCCCAATCTGGAAGGTTGAGCACAGGGGGCTAAAGACAGGCTCTGGAAAGTCAGTGTCTTATGTAAAACCAGGATGGAGGTGTGATGGGTTTGTTCTCCTGGGAAGCTCCATCCTCACAGGCTCTTGTCACTGCCTGGGGTTTTCAGGTACAAACTTGCTGCTTTTTGCTTTCTAGAGAGCACTGAGGGATAAAGAACAAAGCCAGAACCCCTTTTTCTTTCCTTTCTCTAGCATGTGCTGTTGGCAGTGATGAAGTTTATACTCTGCCTGATTCCCCCAGTTAGGTGCTGGGAGAGGATGGTGCTTTCCAGCACTTTCTGTGCCTTGTGTGTGGGCGAGGGGCAGGCCAAGGCTCTCCTGGAATCCCCCCACCCCCAGCCGTGCCAATTCCTCTGATCCCAGCAATGCAGGTTTGAGCTGGAGCCTGGCTTTGGTGTTCCCAGGTACAGATATTATTAAGGGCATGACTGGGAGCAAGTGCTGGAAGCAGAGGTATGGTCTGTGTGGTGGAAGGCACTGCTGGCAGCTGTCCTCTCTGGTGACTGGGAGGTCAGCATGCTGTGGGACGAGGCTCTGGAGATGTTGATGCTCACAGGTACAGACCCATCTCTGCCTCAAGGCTTGGGAATTCCTGCACAAACTTGCTGGAGCTTGTTGCTCAGTGGGCTTTGGTGGCTGGGGAAGGACTAGGAAGAGCTGGAGCTTTCCCACTTCCTCCAGGGTAACTTGCAGCTGTTTTGTTTTTTTTTTTTTAAACCCAGGCTGTTTTCAGTGTCTGCCCCATCAGGAGATCCCCAGCAGACTCTCCAGCCTGAATCAGTGGCTGTTTTGGTGTGGGGAAGGAGCAGAGAGAGGAACTCCAGCACAGCAGCAAGCAGGCATTGCATAGCCAGGAAGCAGCTCTCCGTTGCTCAAAGCCCTCATCTTCCTCCCAGACTTTTGCTTAGAGCAGGACAAGCTGAACAGGGAGCTCCTTGGTCTGCCCAGGACCCAGAGGCACCAAGTTCAGGAGAGTGAAAGGGAAGGTCTGTTAATGCTCCATGCTGAGCTGAGTATAGAATAAAGCTCAGGAGCATGAGGTGCTGTGCAGAGAGCTTCAGGGACTTGCTGGAGAAGGCACAGCAAAGGGCTACAAAGGTGCTGAGGGGTTTAGAACATCTCTGATGGGGAAACACTGAGAGAACTGGGGCTATTTAATCTGGAGAAGAGCAGCCTGAGGGGGATCTGCTCTGTGCTGAGCAATACTCCAAGGGTGGGTGTCAGGAAGGTGGCACCAGGCTTTGTTCAGTGGTGCCCAGTGCCAGGGCAAGGGGCAATAGGCACAAAGTTGCCCATCAAAAGTTGTATCTGAACATGAGGAGGAACTTCTGGAACTGAAGGGTGGTGGAGCCCTGGAGCAGGCTGCCCAGAGAGGTGGTGGAGTCTCCATCTCTGAAGACATTCAAAACCTGCCTGGACATGTTCCTGTGTGACCTTCTCTAGGTGTCCCTGCCCCGGCAAGAGGGTTGGACTGGATGCTCTCCAGAGCTCCCTTCCAAACCAACCATGCTGTGGTTCTGTGCTGTCCACCTGTGTGTGCTGCAGTAACCTTTCTCCAGCTAAAGCTCTCTGGCTAAATCTGTAGTGGCATTTTGCCACAGAGCACCAGTGGGCAGAGTCCTTGTGTTGAAGCAAACTCTGGGTTTGGATGGTGTTGGAGCAGCCACAGGCCTGCCTCGGACTGGAGAGGTGAGAGCTGCAGGGGGATGGGGCAGCCCTAGCTGCTGAGGGGTTGCTGACGGGCTGGGCTGCTCTGAGGCTCTGCTGGGGCTCTGGCTGCTCAGGGCTGGCTGCAGGGTCACAACAGGAGCTCTGCTCACCTCTTCTCTGTGGAAATCACAGCCCAGCCATGCTTCAAGTGTGCTGACCTCAGATGATTATTTTGTTGTTCTCCTCACCTTTCCCTCTCCCATTTATTGTGCTGACATCTCTCTGACTTCTTGGACTCCTGCATGCTGAGATGTTTCCTTGCAAGAGCTGGCATGTCCGTTGGGAAGCTGTGCTGCCTGCAGAGCAGGAGCAGCCTGCAGCATCTTCTCCATGGGGAGATGGGTTTGCCAGCATGGCTGGGTGGAGGGGTGGGCACCTTGGAGAACGGGGCTGCTGCAGCCAGGCTGGGGAGAACATTGCTTGCAGATGTCCTCACTGCAGTTTGCATGGCACCCATGTTTCCCAGTGGGTCTGCTCCAGTGTTTCTCTGAGTGTAGATGAAGGCACAGACCTGGAAATGAGACTCAAAATATTCCTGTGCCCGATGCAGAGGATGCACTGCAGAGGGCTTGGCTCAGGGACAGCAGCCACTTGGGGTGTGATAGAGCAGGGGATGGTTCCTGCTCCTGGTTGTGGTCCTGGCAGGGGATATGCAGAGCCTGAAATCTGTCTTCTCCTGGGAGAGGAGGGTAGTGCTCTGTGCTTTGCTCCCATTCTTGTTTGGAGCCAGAAATCAAAGTCCAGAGCAGAGCTTCTCCAGCCAGAATCATTTAAAGGCAGTTGCTGTTGTTTTAGGGCCAATATTTAACTTGTGCCTGCCATGAGGAATGTCTGAGTTAGACTCCTGTGTTAGCCTTCAGGGGTTTGAGGGAAGAACATCCACTGCTGGGGGGATGCCATGAAGATGATCAGAGGGTGGGAGAACCTCCCCTATGAGGACAGGTTGAGAGTTGAGGCTGTTCAGCCTGGAGAAGGCTCCAGGGAGACCTTAGAGCAGTCGTCCAGTACCTGAAGGGGCTCCAGGAGAGCTGGGGAGGGACTTGACAAGGGCTGGGAGTGCCAGGACGAGGGACAATAGCTTAATGGAGGGAAATAATAACTTAATGGTCCTCCATTGAAAGCAGCCTCAGTGAGGCTTCACCAAATGAGCATGAGTGCCAGACTGCTGGGAGGCTGCTGCTAGCTCGAGAGAGTTAAATTAAAAATTAATTTCATCCTCATGAAAGCAGCAAACAACTTGCTGCTCCTCACCTCTGACCCTAAGCAGGTTAGAAGGCTCCAAGGAGACCTCAGAGCAGCCTTCCAATACCTGAAGGGTCTCCAGGAGAGCTGGGGAGGGACTTTGGACAAGGGCTGGGAGTGCCAGAACAAGGGACAATGGCTTTGAGCTGGGAGAGGGGAGACTGAGACTCGGCTGAGGAAGAAATTCTTGGCAGTGAGAGTGGGGAGAGACTGGCACAGGTTGCCCAAGGAGGCTGTGGCTGTCCCCTCCCTGGAGGTGTTCAAGGCCAGGCTGGATGAGGCTTTGAGCAAGCTGGGCTGGTGGGAGGTGTCTCTGCAGGGGGGTTTGAACTGGATGATGTTTAAGGTCCCTTCCAAGCCAAACCCTTCTGTGACTCTGGGGTTTGGGTTGAGGAGCTGTGTCCCTGTGCTCACAGCTCGGTGTGAGCCTGGCTGGGTCCTCTCCTTGGCGGTGCTGGCAGGGCCAGAGGCAGCTCCGGCTGAGCTGAAGCGCAGGAGCAGGAGCTGCTGGGAGGAAATGTTTGTGTGCTGGGGCGCTGAGCAGGGTGTGTCTGCTCACACAGCCCCAGTCCTGCTCCTGCTGCCAGCAGGGATTTAAAGGCACAGGTTTGGAGCTGCTCTCCAGCTGGGGCTGGTGTGGGCAGCCGGGCTGGAGCGTGCGTAAACTTCCCATCAAAGCAGCTTATGGGAAGAGAATTGCTCCTGCCTCTGCTTTCTCTGTAGGCTTTGGTGGTTAGAGTGCATTAGCTGTGAAATCCTCTGCAGTGGATCCTGCTAATGGCAGGATTTCCCTTCCCCTGGACCTGCTGGATGAGGTGCCTGTGGGTTTTCCTGTCCTCTCTCACCTTCCTGTGTGATCCTGCTGACAGCGTGCCACAGACTCCATCTCACAGCCTCTGGTAAGCCCACAAAGGGGTCTGCTGCTGCTGCTCAGCTTCCTGGGCAGAGAGCAGAGCGTGGAGCTGGGTGCTGGAGGTGTACATTGGAATCTAGGTCGGGTTATGCTGGCATCTCCCCAGGCTGCATGGGCTGGTGGTGGTATGTGAGGATGCAGTGATGGAGAGGAGCCTGATCCACTATTGCCAGCTCCTGCGGTGACCTGAGGCCACTCAGGCAGCCTCTCTCTTCAGACAGGGCAGGTTGGTTGTTCTGGGGCTGGGTGTGAGGTCTGGGCTTCCTGCTAGCCTTCTGCCCTGACTTCTGGAGCTCTTGATTGGATGCTTTTGGCCATGCACACACAGAAATATGTTTTCTGCTGAAGCACAATCAAAGGCATGCAGCTTTGCCTGCCCGCGGGAAGGGCTTTGCCTGGGCTCCTGTGTGCAGAGTTCAGGCCAGCTCTGAAAAGCTGAGAACTTCCTCCTTCCACTGTGGCAAAGGGCTTGCAGCAGCCCTCAAACCCAGCCTGAAGCCAAGTCCAACCTGAGCATGCTCTGGCTTTGAGGGACAGAACCAAAGGCTTGTGGTAGAGCCCCATCCAACACAGGGTAGTGTGGTGCTGGAGATGGAGGGGATCTAGGGCTGTATGGGAAGATGGCAAAGTGAGGAATTTCATGAAGTTCAACAAATGCAAATGTAGAGTCCTCCAGCTGGGGAGGAACAACCCCCTGCACCAGTACAGCTGAGGGGTGACCTGCACCCTGCAGCTCTGTAGAGAAGGACCTGGGACTGCTGATGGGCAGCAAGTTGTCCATGAGCCTGCAGTGTTGCAGGACAAGGAGCAATGGGCACAAACTGGACCCCAGGAGGTTCCACCTGAACAGGAGAAGAAAGTTATTTGGTGTGAGGGTGCTGGAGGCCTGGAGCAGGCTGCCCAGAGAGGTTGTGGAGTCTCCTTGTGTGGAGAGCTTCCAACTCCCCCTGGGCATTGTGCTCCTGGGCAAGCTGCTATGGGTGCCCTGCTTTAGCAAGGGTTTGGACTAGATACCTCCAGGGGTCCCTTCCAACCCCACCATGCTGAGGGTCTGTGATTTTTCCCCCCACCACCCCGTCTGCATATTCTGCAGCACCTGGTGCCATTTGTGGTGGTGATAACTGAGTTGTGTCCATTCAACCTGAGGCCTCTGGCAGTGTCCCCACTGCAGCCCAGAGCCCCTCTGTGGTTGTCCCCAGTTTGAAAGGTCCTAGAGGGGTCATGTTCCAGAGCAGCCTCTCTGAGCCCCTGCCCACAGGGCTGGCTGTGGGTGTGCAGCTGTGGGAAGTCCTAGTCCCTTTCCCTAAGGAGTGTTGATGGGTTTAGGCCCACAGGTTCTCTGTGTAATGAAGGAAGGAGCCTTGGGAGCTGTGTCCTGTCTGCAGGAACTGGAAGAGGTGCTGGGAACAGGGATAATTAAGTCAGAGAAGAGGAAATGTTTGGGGTTTGGATGGCAGTGTGTGCTGGGGAAGGGGGAACGTGTGTTGGCTGAGCTTTCTGGGACAAGGCAGGGAAATGAAAGTCCAGAAATGAGGGGGAAGGGAGGGTTTGTTCGTGCAAATAATGTTCCAGGTATTAATAGCAGCAGGATGAAATGGATCCTCTTGGGGGTGTATCCTGTGTGTTGCCTTTGAGGGTGATCCCTCTGAAGCCTTTTGTGTAGGGCCCAGAAAAGCAGGTCTGGAACAGGTGAGGAAGCAGAGAGGTCACACTAGACCTACCTGCTTGAGAGAGGGAAGTCTGCAAGGAGAGGAGGCTGATGGGAGGCCTCATGGCTCTCTACAACTACCTGAAAGGAGGTTAGAATGAGGTGGGGGTCAGTCTCTTTTCTGAGATTGTGCCAGGGGAGGTTCAGGTTGGAGATGAGGAAAAACTTCTTTGCTGCAAGAGTGGTCAGGGATTGGCACAGGCTGCCCAGGAAGGTAGTGGAGTCCCCATCCCAGGAGGTGTTCAAGAACCCTGTGGCCATGGCACTTGGGGCCAGGGTCTAGTGGCCATGTTGGGGTTGGGTTGCAGGTTAGACTGGATGATCTCAGAGGACATTTCCAAGCCAAACAGATCTATGATTTTATGAAAAGCTTCCTTTCCCAGTCTGCAGCTACCCTTTCAGCACTAGCTGCTCTCATGGGTGTTCCTCTTCTAGTCCTCATCTTTTGGATCCTGTGCAAAAGAGAGATGGGGAGCAAGGAAAGATGAGGAGCCACCTTTGGAAGTGGCAAACCAGGGGAGTCCTTAATCCTCCAACCTGTCACAGTGCATAGTAAAAGGCTGTGAGTCTGATCCTCTGCCTGAGGGGTGGAGGAGTGAGAAGGTCCTGAACAGTCTATGGCATGAACAGGAATGGGATGTAGGTCTCTGGCCTCTCTGTTCTGAAGCTTATCCCTCCCTGCAAGCCAGCAGACTGGGGCATGTGTCTAGGACTTAGGAACTGGTCCCAGTTACTTGGGAATGACCCTTCTGTACCCCCTTTTCTTCTCAGCTCTCTGACCTGTCACTTCCCCATCTGTAAATCAACCAGCTTGCTTCTGGACCTTCAGGGTGGTACGAGGAGCAATGTGTAATGGGTTGAGCTACTTGGTCTTGGACCAGGGCTGGGAAGATGGATCCTCATGGCTGGCTCTGAAGATGCTGCTGATGCCCCTGTGTAAGCTGCTGGATGTTGTTGTGCTATGGAGATGGCCTCTGCCTCACTTGCTGTGCAGGGAGGATTCATTGCACTGCACTTCTGGCCTCTCCACACTCTGGGCTGTGGGTCCTGCTTGTGGGCTTGGCTTGTTGTCCCCACTGGGTGACTGACTGTCCCCATTGGGGTGCAGAGCTGGGAGCTCTCCACAAGCCAGAGCAGCCATGAGTGACTTTGCAGTAGGGAGGTGACTGGCATGTCTGCACAAGGAGTCTGATGGCTCTTCAGTGAGAGGTTTCCCTGTGACCCCCCCCGGAAGCTTTCCTTTCCCTCCCTCCCAGGTTCTCCAGGCTTGGCAGTCACTGGAGAGGAAACGTGTGGGGCTTGGAGCAGCTTGGGGAGGAAAGCAGAGCAGGAGGTGGTGTTTGCTTAAACGTGGGACAGCTTGGCTTGACAGAGCTGCAGCTCTGCAGCCCAGAAATGGAAACAGCCCTTGTCACCAGTGGGAATGACACCCTGCCTCCACCCACCCTGCAAGGGGTGAAGGGCCCACTCTGGAGGGCTGAGGGGCTGGGACTGAGCAGAGCTGGCACTGCTCCTGCTTCCATGCCATCCTAGGGGAGTTGGGGAAGTTGCAATTAGCTGTGGTTTGGTAATTGAGAGAAAACTGGGTCCAGGCACCCCCTTCTTCCTTGCCTTGCTTTGCAACAGGCAACCCCAGATCTGGCACTGCAGCTGCTTCTTAACCTGGTTCTGTCAAGAGGATGTGGGTTAAGGGGGGGGGAAGAAACCCCAACCTTACTATAAAAAGTGCTTATGCACCCAGATCCTGCTGATAGAGAGGGGTTGGGAGTGATACAGCTGACAGGAGGCCAAGCAGGTCCTTGCAGAGTGACAGTCCCCAGATGGGCTGAGGCCTGGGGGATCCCTGCTGTCACCTGCAGCTCCCAGGCCTTGGCAGCCGTGCTGGGTGTGTGCCCAGGATCTGCCAGTTGGAGGCTTTGGGGGGTTGCTTCCCCCTTCTTCTCTATGCCTGGCATGTGAGTGGCTCCTTAACAATCCCTACTGGAAACTCCTCCAGCTGAAGGCCCCAGAGTGCTCAGCTTGCCTCTGTTCCTGCAGGATGGGGAATCATCCCAAACCCTGGAGATGGGAGGTGAAGCAGGCTGTGGTTTTTGCTCCTCCAGTGCTGGGTGTTTTCCATCTGCTGCTTCCTCCTCAGCCCTGGTCCCTGGGCAGAGTTGGGAAGAAGCTGTTAGTTGAGGTTTGGGGCAAGTCAGTAACTGCCCATGAGAAGTATTGGTGAGGGTGGCAGGGGGAAAAGTGGTTTGGCCAAGCCTCCCAGCCAGCACCCTCCTGGCTGGCTGCTTTGTAGCAGCAAGTCCTCAGGGCTGCCCCAAACTGTCTGTGGTGGCCAGAATCTTCTGAAATGTTCAGCTGTAGTGCTGAGCTGTCACATCCCCTGAGTGCTCCCAGCACCTTGTTGCCTCCTCACTGAGATTTCAGGGGGTACAGCACAGCTCACCCTACTTCCCCAGCTGTTGGGCCTGGGAGCCCCTCCTTTCTCCCCTCTCACTACCCAGTGAGAACTCTGGAGTGGCAGAGCAGGGGAGGAATCCCAAAATCCCAGCAGGGGCTGGCAGCAGGCCAGCAGCTCTCCCACAGCCTGGCAGTGTGGGAAGGCAGCTCTGTGCTTCACCAGGGTTTGTCTCCACCAGCTGTCCAAAGAGCACAGCAGAACCCATGGGGATGGAGGCTGCCCCCTTCATCACAACCTGACTGAGAGCTGCTCTTGACCTCCCCATCCCTGGGAATTGATAAGTCACAGAATCCCAGCATGGTGGTGGTTGGGAGGGACCTCCCAACCTCCCTGCTGAAGTAGGGGCACCCCACAGCAGCTTGCCCAGGAACACAATGGTCAGGGGGGGTTGGAAGCTCCCAGAGAAGGAGACTCCACAACCTCTCTGAGCAGCCTGCTCCAGTGCAGGAAGCAGGAGGTGAACCCCCACCAGTGTCCATCTGTGTCCTCTGGCAGTAGGTCAATGACTTCTCAGAAGTGGTGGCTGCCCAGGGTAGCACTGGGGAGGAGGAGGAGGGAGGTGCTGGCTGTAGGCATCTGCTCCACCCACCTCCTAGAAATGTGAAGCAGGAGGCAAATCTGAGCCCAATCTGGCAGCCGAGCGGAGCGGGCGGTGCTGCCCCAGGCCGGGTTACTGCCCTGGCCTGGCCTGGCCTGGCCTGGCCTGCAGAAGGTTCCTGTGGTCAGGGCCACCTTCTGCGCAGGTGACCCCAGAGGGCACAGCAGGAACTCTGCTCTACTCCCTCTTCTGCCACTGCTTTCTGCACAGCATTGAGCAGTTATGTGCCTCAGCTCCTTCTTCTGTCAGGACACTTCCTTGGTGAGGAACTGTTGGAGTGGGGCCAGAGGAGGCCATGAAGACGATCAGAGGGTTGGAGAACCTCCACTATGGGGACAGGATGAGGGAGTTGGAGCTGTTCAGCCTGGAGAAGAGAGGGTTCCAGGGAGACCTTAGAGCAGCCTTCCAGTACCTGAAGGAGCTCCAGGAGAGCTGGGGAGGGACTTTTGATGAGGGCTGGGAGTGCAATAGGACAAGAGGGAATGGATTGAAACTTGAGGAGGGGAGATTGAGAGTGGAGATGAGGAAGAAATTCTTGAGAGTGAGGGTGGGGAGACATTGGAACAGGTTGCCCAGGGAGGTTGTGGATGTCCCTTACCTGGAGGTGTCCAAGGCCAGGCTGGATGAGGCCTTAAGCAACCTGGGCTGGTGGGAGGTGTCCCTGCCCATGGCAGGGGAGTTGGAACTGGATGAGCTTTAAGGTCCTTTCCAACCCAACCCATTCTATGAATCAATGAACTTAGGCTTGGGCTCCTTGACTCCTGCTCTCAGGGAGCCTTCTCCCTGCCTGCTCCTTGTGCCTGTGCAGATGAGTGGACAAAGTGCTGCTGCTGCTTCTCCTGTGGCTCTTCAGGGATGCAGGGAGGGAGCAGGGGTTGCTCAGAGCTCAGCTCTGCTGAACTTGCTCCCTGGAAGCTGGGAGTGAGTGTGGATATTCTGGGTTGTTCAGTGATGCTGAGCTAGCTCTGACCAATTTCAAGTCATATGTGTTGTGGAGAGACCTGAGGGCAGCACTGAACAGCCTTCTGCTCCTGAGGTTTCTGGGAGTCCATCCAAAGGCTGTGGAGGGGCAGAACTGCTGAGTGTCACTCATGTCCCACTGCCTGGGCAGGAGAGACGTGGCCAGGCCTTGTTGGTGTTCAGCTGAGTTCCTCTGCAGGGAGGAAATCTCCTCCAAGTGTATGAAAGGCTCTGAGACTGTCACCCAGCATGTGCTTGGGTGAGGAAGGGATCCATGTGCATCCAGGAATTTCATCTTGCTATAGGAAAGGGGTTGGGAAAGGTTCCCTGTCCTTTGGAGAACAGATGTGGAGCCCCTCAGGCAGGCTGCAGCAGATCCCCTGCAGTGCTAGAAGGAAGCAGATGTGGGACTTGAGGCTTTGGGATCTCTAAGGACATCCTCCATTCTTCTGCTGCTCTTGAAGGTCTTACACCACTTGACAGCTCTCTCTTGAGCCACTGCTCAGATGGCTGCATCTTCCCATGTCCTATGCTCCCCTTCTGCTGCCTCCTGGCCTCTGGGACACAACTGTGGGTTGTGCTCTGTAAGGAGAGTCCTGAGGAGCTCTCCCATGGTGTGTGGGAGGTTTGGTGGGACCCTCTGACTCACGCACCCCACAACACCTCTGCTCAGGGTTTCTCTGGAGCCTTGTCCTGCTGTGATGAGGAATGGATCATCCTGTGGGCAGCAGCCCCCTTGAATGATGCCTGTGACACCAGGCATAGGAGGGTGGATGAGAGGCAGGGGCTGGCAGCAGTTCACCCACAGCCTGGTAGCGTAGGAGGGCAGCTCTGCTTCACCAGGGTTTGTCTCCACCAGCTGTCCACAGAGCAGGCCAGAACCCCCTTCATGAGAACCTGACTGAGAATTGATAAGTCACTCCAAGCAGAGTGGGGGATGCAAGGGACCTCTGGAGATCATCCAGTCCAACCCCTCTGCACCCACAGCAGCTTGCCCAGGAGCACAATGCCCAAGGGGGGTTGGAAGCTCTCCACACAAGGAGACTCCACAACCTCTCTGGGCAGCCTGCTCCAGGCCTCCAGCACTCTCATACCAAACAAGCTTTTTCTTCTCTTCAGGTGGAATCTCCTGGGTTCTACTTTGTGCCTCTTGCCCCTTGTCCTGTCCCTGACCCCAGCCTCTTTCCCCCCCACAGCTCCTTTAGCTCTTGCTGAGCATTGCTCAGATGCCTTCTGGGGCTGCTTTTCTCCAAGCTCTCAGCCTTTGTTCCTCACAGAGCTGCTCCAGGCCCTTCAAGCATCTTCATAGCCTCTGCTGGACTCTCTCTCTAGTAGTTCCCTGTCTCTCTTGAACTGGGATGCCCAGAACTGGGCCCAGTACAATGAAGGAGCTGTGTTGCCGGCAAGCTGGGAGCTGTTGTGTTGTCCACTGTGTGATGTGGGTCAGGGGCTCCCTGCCATGGGCAGGGGTTGCTCTGGGGCTCACTGACCAAGGGCTGAAGGTAGCTCAGCAGCCCCTGCACATCCCATGGAGTTTTCACATTGTGGTGAGGTTTGCTGCTGTCCTGTCCTGGCTGCTTTTCTGTCCTCAGGGGCTTGTGGCTGCATAAGCAGGAGGAAGGTTTTGCTGTAGATCTTCCTCAGTGGGCTGTGGTGGAGGCTGTGGACCCTGCTAGGCCTTCAGGGGAGGGGGGAGCAGCGGTGGCAGCATGCACAGCATCATGTGCATGTCAAGGCTTTACTGATGGCTTGGCCTTGGTGATGGTTGGGCTGTCCCAGGGCTGGGAATGCAGGACACCTTCCCATCTCCCAGCTTTGGTTGGGAGATGGAATGAGAGTTCTCCAGGAGTTTGCTGTTTCAGCCTCTGACTTCACCCTGAAGTTGAAACGCGGTCGTGTGCTCCAGGTGCCAGGGCAGGCTGGGACCAAAGAGGGGAAGCTTCAACATCTGGGAGCAGCAAATGGTGCCCAGCAGCCCTGGTGCCCAGCAGGGAAACCAACCCATCACAGTGTGGTGGGACATGGACAGTTGCTTGCCTGAACATCAGCTCTCCTGCCCTGGTGTTGTGTTCCCAGCACCCACATGTGCCATTCTCTGGGGGTCACTGGCTGCTGGCTCCAGGTGGTGACAAGCAGCTGGGCTTAGGGTCAGCTCTCAGGTGGGCATGGCATGGCCTCGTGACTGCTGCAGCATCTCCCCTCTGCTTTGGCCCCTGCCATGCAGATCTTTCCTCTGCTGCTGGCTTTGGCAGCTGCTGTTCCTCCAGCTTCTCTGTCAAAGTCCTCTTGCAGCAGGCTGTCCCTAAACCTTCTTTTGCGGGGTGGCTGCTGCAGCCTCTGCCTGCTGGCCTGGCAGGAGGCAGGGGCAGCTCTCACCACCCTGGCTGCTGCTACAGGGCAGAGGTGCAGCCTGTCTCTGGCTGCAGTGGATGCAGAGAGAGAACCTTCCTCTGCCCTGCCTGCCTGTGAGGCCAAGCCCTGGCAGCTTTCACATCCATGCCTCTGCCCACTGTGGCTGCACGCTGAGGTCCCTCATGGAGAGGAGGGTGAGCAACACTTTCTCCTTCTCTTGGGCTGGTGAAGAGCTTTTGCTTTTGAGGGCATTGGGAGTACCTGGGGACAGGGCTGAGGAAGCAGAGATGGTCTTAACCTTATTTCAGGCTGCAGCAGCACAGGAGGAGGTGGTGTAGCTTCAGATGGGAGGTGCCAAGTGGAAGCGGTCCTTCTAAGCTGCCAAGTGAAAATTATCTGTTTGTCCAGGAGCCTTTTTTCATTCTCTGCCTGGTGACTGGGAAGGAGGTTGTGAGCTCTGTGGACAGGAGGGAAGGAGGTAGAAGGGGACCTCTCCTTGCTGAGGAGCCTGACATCTGAATGCAGTGTTGTCCTGCATGGCTCTTGGAGCCTGGCCCAGCAGTGGCATCGTCACAACCAGACTGCTGGTCTGGGTTGCAGTGTCAGCAAATTCCTGTGCTGCTGACACGTGCAGCCTGATCCCTGTCACGGGAGAAAGGCTTTGCAGGTGCCTTGAGTCCCACCACTGCCACCTGCATCTTGTTGAAGTTGAACTTGCTCTCAGAACCTCTGTGGTGCTGGGGGCAGGATGGCAAGGGCCTGGTGATGCCTGCTAAGGAAGTGCTGGTGCAGTACAGCTCCCGTTCCACATCTGCAGGCATTGCCCAGCTTTGGGGTAGGTTGCAGCTGGGTCCCTGTGGAGCTGCAGGTCCAGCAGTTGGTGGAGCATGTCTGGATCTGTCCCTGTTTTGCCTCCCTCAGCATATGTTCTGCCAGGGCAGTAAAAGGGTGGCCAGGCTGGCAGGGTGTGTTTTACCCAGGGCTGAAGGGGAAATGGTTAGAGAGGATCTGTATCTGGTGGTGGTGGACAGATGGAACAGGCTGTCCACTGTGAGTCCTGCAATCCCAGCATGGAGGGGTTGGAAAGAACCTCTGGAGCTCAACCAGTCCAAGCCCCTCCTGTTCCAGCAGGGCACCCACAGCAGCTTGCCCAGCACCACAATGCCCAGGGGGGGTTGGAAGCTCTCCACACAAGGAGACTCCACAACCTCTCTGGGCAGCCTGCTCCAGGCCTCCACCACCCTCACACCAAACAAGCTTTTTCTTCTCTTCAGGTGGAAGCTCCTGGATTCCACTTTGTGCCCATTGCCCCTTGTCCTGTCCCTGGGCACCACTGAGCAGAGTCTGACCCCAGCCTCCTTTTCCCCACAGGCTCTTTTGCTCTTGCTGAGCATTGCTCAGCTCCCCTCTGGGGCTGCTTTTCTCCAGGCTCTCAGCCCCAGGGCTGTTAGCCTTTCCTGAAGGTGCTTTGGGCTCAGGCTCAGTGGTCTGTGCCTAGCAGCTGTTTGAGCAGAAGCAGCTCTCATTGGGCATCTCTGTTTTCCAGGGCCCAGTCATGACTCAGAGACCTGGGATGCAGACAGACCTTTGGATACCTGCTTGCAGACAGAGCTTATTTTGTGAGGAATTACCACACTTGGAAGCAACCCCCAGGTTTTGATGTAGAATCAGTGAATTGTTTGGGTTGGAAAAGCCTTCCAAGATCCAGTCCAACCATCAAGCCAGCCCCACCATGGCCACTAAACCCTGGCCCCAGGTGCCATGGCCACAGGGTCTGGAACACCTCCAGGGATGGGGACTCCACCACCTCCCTGGGCAGCCTGTGCCAAGCCCTGACCACTCTGGCAGCAAAGAAGTTTTGCCTAAGCTCCAAAGTGAGCTTCAGGGACTTGACCTTTCCCAGTCAGACCTTCTTCTGCTCCAAAACTTCTTGAGGTTGATGTTGGCTGAGTCTTGGGCTTTATGCTCTGGGCCTGAGTGGAGTAAATGAAGTCTTGTGTGGGGTAAATTGAGTAGAAATGAGACCTTTGGTCCCTCTGCCCCAAGATGAGCATGAAATCAGGGCAAGAACTGGGCAGGATGGACCTGGTTGGACAAGCAGAAGGTGCAGGATTGGTACCAGGTTTGTGTTGGCTTTAGGAAGGCAGCTGGCTCTTGGGCAGCTCTGCCTTGGCACAGCTGGTACCTAGTGTCACTCTGGAGCTTGCTGCCTGGTGGGACACCCTGGTTTGAGCTGAAACCTACTGGCAGAGCCACCAGACCTGGCTCATCTGAGGGGCCTGAAGGCCCTTCAAATGAGCCAGGTCTGGTGGCTCTGCCAGTCACTGTTGAATCCAGTACTGGTGGTGCCAGGCAAGGGCTTAAGCATCTTGACCACTACCCTTCTTGTGTCCCCTGGAGCATGTGGCTGTGGGGAAGGGGTGGAGAGCCAGGAGCTGAACTCTGGCTGCTGACCTTTTAAGGTCTCCCAGGCCAGGGACTTGATGTTGTCAGTGAGGAACTTCCTCTGCCTTAGTAAAACTGAAAGCACTTCAAGGTCTCAATTGGCTTCTTTGCCGAGCTGTTAGGATAGGACAGATTCATCAGAGTTACAGCTTTGGGTGAGTTACTTCACATAGGGGCAGAAGGTGACCCTGTGTCCTTTCTCTTGGTGTTCACAACCAGGTTTACAGCTCTGGTTATCTGCAGCATCCATCTCCTGCTGCCAGCAAGGCAAGCTGCAGCTTCTCAGGCAGAAATTGCCCCATCCCTGAGCAGGGACCAAAGCAATGCTGGGATGAGCAGTGAAGCAGCAGGATGGAGCTGGAGCTGGGCCATGTGCTGAGCTTGCCACCTTCCAGCTGACTGCAAGAATCTCTGCTGGCCCAGCAGCCAGGAGGATGACTGTTAGTGGTCTTGGAGAAGGGATCATAGAATCATACAATTGTCAGTGTTGGAAGGGACCTCAAGGCTCAGCCAGTTCCAACCTCCCTGCCATGTCCAGGGACACCTCACACCACAGCAGGTTGCTCACAGTCACCTCCAGCCTGGCCTTGAACACCTCCAGGGATGAGGCTTCCACCACCTCCCTGGGCAACCTGTGCCAGTCTCTCACCACCCCCCTGGGGAAGAATTTCTTCCTCACATCCAATCTGAATCTCCCCACTTCCAGCTTTGTTCCATCCCCCTCAGTCCTATCCCTCCTTGACCCCTTCAAAAGTCCCTCCCCAGCTTTCTTGGAGCCCCCTTCAGATCCTGCAAGGCCACAAGAAGGTCTCCTCAGAGGCTTCTCCCCTCCAGACTACACAACCCCAACTCTCTCAGTCTGTCTCCATAGCAGAGCAGCTCCAGCCCTCTGCTCATCCTCATGGCCCTTCTCTGGATACCTTCCAGCCCCTCCAGATCCTTCTTGTAATACAGGCTCCAGAACTGGACACAGAACTGGATACAGGAGTAAGGAGCAGGCAGAAGGTGTTGGTCTTCAAAGGTCCCTTCCAACCCTGACCATTGTGTAGCATCCCAGAGGTGTGACAGCAGGGCTGGGTGGGAAGGTGGCCAGGCACCTCTTCTGCCTGGCTCCATTCTGCAACCAGGAGTTGGCATTCCTGGCATCTGGTTTGGCATTGCTGCTGTGTCCATGTGGTGTGGATCCAGCAGAGGGACTGTGGGAATGGCTCCTGCAATGGACATGGCTCAAGAAGTGGGAGGTGTGGCTGCTCTGGGGCTAACTTGGGCACAGCTGCTTTCAAACGGGGTGTAGTACAGACCCTTTTGTGTCAGCCAAAAAGCTGCCTCCCTTCAACTCTCTAGTCAAGCTTCAGTCTCTTTCCTGGTGGATTTGGAGGAATTCTGTAGTTGGAAGTTAAAAATTGTGGCTGCTGAGTCCCAGAAGGTGGCTGGACTCTTAGGCTTGCTTCTGGGATGGGTTTGCCTGACCATGTTTGATCTTTGGCAGTCTAGCTCTCAGATCTGCTCTTATTTTAGCATCTCCATATTTACTGTTGTTATTATTTGGCCTGGAGAAGTATTTTTAGCTTTTTTTGCTTGGTTCCTGTGCTGCTGCTGAAATTTCCAGCGTGGCATTTCTGGCCTCTTGCAGCAGCAAAGTTAACATTTTCCAGCCAGGTGTAGCTGCTCTGGACAGAGATCCAGTGAAAATGTTGGGAGCTGAGCTGCTGGAGAGCAGCTCCTGGAGCTGGGGAAAAAGATCTGGGAGTGCTGGTGGACAAGAGGCTGAGCAGGAGCCAGCAAGGTGCCCTCATGGCCAAGAGGCCAATGGCATCCTGAGGGGCATCAGGAAGAGTGTGGCCAGCAGGTCAAAGGAGGTTCTGCTGCCCCTCTGCTCTGCCCTGGTGAGGCCACAGCTGGAGTCCTGGGGCCAGGTCTGGGCTCCCAGCTCAGGAAGGACAGGGACTGGCTGCAGAGGGCACAGCAAAGGTGCTGAGGGCAGTGGAACATCTCTGGTGGGGCCAGGCTGAGAGAATTGGGGCTTTAGGCTGGAGAAGAGCAGCCTGAGGGGGATCTGATCAGTGCTGAGCAATACTCCAAGGGGGGGTGGCAGGAAGGTGGCATCAGGCTGTGTTCAGTGGTGCCCAGTGCCAGGGCAAGGGGCACAAAGTTGCCCATCAGAAGTTGCATCTGAACATGAGGAGGAACTTCTGGAACTGAAGGGTGGTGGAGCCCTGGAGCAGGCTGCCCAGAGAGGTGGTGGAGTCTCCATCTCTGGACCATTGAAAGCCCACCTGGATGTGACCTTGCCCCTGCCCTGGCAGGGGGTTGGACTGGATGATCTCCAGAGCTCCATTCCAGCCCAACCATTCTGTGATGCTGTGGAGAGAGCAAACTCCTGCCTTAGGCTGGGAGCAAACCACACAGCAGCACACAGCCCAGGGAGATGCTTCATGGCCTCTGCTTTGTGGCTGCTTTCAGTGGGAGCTTTAGGAGCTGCCCTGGCAGAGCTGTTGACTCTGCAACCTCATTTGTGTTCAAACCCATTGAGGATCTGGGCTGCTCTGAATTTGGGCTGTCCAGAGCACATTGATTTCCATTTCTGCTTATGCAAGCAGGGAGCAAACAGGCAGCCAAAGGCTCCTGCTGGTTAAAGAGAGGCTTCTTTCCTCGTCAGGTGTTTTCAAGTGCTAAATAATTAGTGCTGAACTGCTGCCAGAAAGCTGACACTGCACAGGCATCCTCACCCACCCCCCGGGAAGGACCTTCTTGGCCAAGCTGTGCTGAGGTGTGAGAGTCTGGGGGGAGGTTGTCTGGCTGCTGGTCCAGGGTGTTCCCTGCTCTGCTCATAGAGGAGGCAGTGGTTTGAAATGGCAACAACGAGGAGAATTCACAGCTCCAGGGGACTGCTGCCAACTGTGCTGCCTGCAGCAGAAACTGAAACCACTGCCCCTGCTTCCCCCTGAGCCAGCAAGGTGTCCTCATGGCCCACGAGGCCAATGGTCTCCTAGGGGGCATGAAGAAGAGTGTGGCCAGTGGGTCAAGGGAGGTTCTACTCTCCCTCTGCCCTACTGAGGCTACATCTGGAGTCAGGGGTCAAGTTCTGGGCTCCCCAGTTTGAGACAGGGAACTGCTGGAAAGAGCCCAGCAGAGGCTCTGAAGATGCTGAGGGGCCTGGAGCAGATCTGTGAGGAGCAAAGGCTGAGACCCTGGAGGAGAGCAGCCCCAGAGGGGATCTGAGCAATGCTCAGCAAGAGCTAAAGGAGCTGTGGGGGGCAGAGGCTGGGGCCAGACTCTGCTCAGTGGTGCCCAGGGACAGGCCAAGGGGCCATGGGCACAAACTGGCACCCAGGAGGTTCCACCTGAGCAGGAGGAGAAAGTTGTTTGGTGTGAGGGTGCTGGAGGCCTGGAGCAGGCTGCCCAGAGAGGTTGTGGAGTCTCCTTCTCTGGAGAGTACTGGATCCAGGTCTGGTGCTTCTAGCTCAAGGAGGACATGGAACTGGTGGAGTGGGTCCAGAGGAGGCCACAAAGGTGATCAGAGGGCTGAAGAATCTCCCCCTGTGGGGACAGGCTTGGGAGAGTTGGGGAGTGTTCAGCCTGGAGAAGAGAAGGCTCCAGGAGCAGCTCAAGCACCATTTCTCCTTCAACATGGGAAGGGCTGGGGCTGGTTCCCCCCCCTGCAGCAAAGTGGGACACCACAGCATGGTTTCACAATGTTTACAGCCAGGAAATCTGCAAGAGCACTTTGGCCAAAAGAGGACTAATTTTCCTATCCCTGTTTTTTCTTGAAAAGAGAAAACCAGCAGCAGAAAGCTGAGGTTGGTGATTCCACCAGAACCTCTTCCAGCATTCAGGGGAAAAAGAACTGAAATCCACAAAACCCTTCCAGTGTGGCAGCAAAGCTTCTAATCCAATGTGATCCCAGCATCCTTGTTCCAAACCTCCCCTCCCTGGCTTCTCAGCTCCTCACTGAGAACACGCTGTGTCCATGGGAGCAAGGACCTGACCCGCTTGATGCAACCCAGCTCAGCTCCAGCACCTCCAACCTCACCACACATTCAGAATGGGTTGGGTTGGAAGGGACTTTGAATATCAGCCAGTTCCAGCTGTGGGCAGGGACACCTCCCACCAGCCCAGCTTGCTCAGGGCCTCATCCAGCCTGGCCTTGAACACCTCCAGGAAGGGGACAGCCACAGCCTCCCTGGGCAACCTGTGCCAGTCTCTCCCCACCCTCACTCTCAAGAATCTCTTACTCATCTCCCCTCTGTCTCCCCTCTCCCAGCTCAAAGCCATTTTCCCTCATCCTGGCACTCCCAGCCCTTGTCCCAAGTCCCTCCCCAGCTCTCCTGGAGCCTCCTTCAGGTACTGGAAGTCTGCTCTAAGGTCTCCCTGGAGCCTTCTCCAGGCTGAACAGCCCCAACTCTCCCAGCTTGTCCACATAGTGGAGGTTCTCCAGCCCTCTGATCATCTTTGTGGCCTGCTCTGACCTGCTGCAGCTCAGTGATCTTCAGAGGTCTGTTCCAGCCCCTGTGATTCTGTGGAAGCAGGAGGAGAGCAGCATGGGGGGCAGGTTCCAGGCACTGTGGTGGGACTGGCATTGGGTCTGCGTTGGCTGTGGGTGGGAGGAGATTTGACCCTGTGAGGTTCAAATGGTGCTGGAGGTGTTTTGAGTGCTCCCACATGTGCTTGTGCTTCCTGTCACTCCAGTACAGATGGTGTGGTGGTGCTGGTCATGCTGGCTGCCCCACAAGAGATGCTGGCTTTTGGCATGGACAGATAGGCTTTGAACTGGAAGTTTCCAGGCCATGAGAAGCAGCTGTGTTATTTTTACACTTTGGGTAATCCACTGGATTTCCCTCCTGGGCTAACTCTGTGGACAGGCTTTTCCTTCAAGCTTTCAGCAGAAGTGAGGAGCTTCAGCCCAGAAAGAGGACCTCAGCCAGCCCTGCAGAGCCTGGGACACTGCAGACCCAATGGGATGAGTTTCTGCTGCACTGGGACACTCCAGAAGTTTTTTCATTTCCTCTCAGAGCAGTGTTGGTGAGGGAAGGTGACTCCATTGAGGAGGGTGCAGCTGGAGCACCTTTTCTGCTGCTGTCTAGTTCCTCCAGCTTGTGTTGGCCTCTGCTCCCCAACGCTGTGTCCCCATGGAGGGCATAGGTGTGGGTCCAAACCTCCACCTCAGGAGGCCCCCACTTCACAGCATTAGGCTGGAAGAAGTTTGGGGTCCTTGTGCTGCCCCCTCCCCCCTTTCAGCATATTTTTCTCCTTCTCTAGCTGTTCCTACCTCTCCTGTGCCTGCTTGACCTGGAAGGCCTCAAGTCAGAGCCATGCATGAGTGCTGAGAGTTGGTGGCCCCCAAGTGTGGGGTGGATTGAGAGGGTCCCATCAGTGCTGAGCTGGTGCCTGCAGGCTGCTCTCTGTGCTCGGGGCAGTGCCCAGGCTGCTCTCTGTGCTTGGGCAGTGCCCAGGCTGCTCTCTGTGCTCGGGGCAGTGCCCAGGCTGCTCTCTGTGCTCGGGGCAGTGCCCAGGCTGCTCTCTGTGCTTGGGCAGTGCCCAGGCTGCTCTCTGTGCTCGGGGCAGTGCCCAGGCTGCTCCTCTGTGCTCGGGGCAGTGCCCAGGCTGCTCTCTGTGCTCGGGGCAGTGCCCAGGCTGCTCTCTGTGCTTGGGCAGTGCCCAGGCTGCTCTCTGTGCTCGGGGCAGTGCCCAGGCTGCTCTCTGTGCTCGGGGCAGTGCCCAGGCTGCTCTCTGTGCTCGGGGCAGTGCCCAGGCTGCTCTCTGTGCTCGGGGCAGTGCCCAGGCTGCTCTCTGTGCTTGGGCAGTGCCCAGGCTGCTCTCTGTGCTCGGGGCAGTGCCCAGGCTGCTCTCTGTGCTCGGGGCAGTGCTCAGGCTGCTCTCTGTGCTTGGGGCAGTGCCCAGGCTGCTCTCTGTGCTTGGGCAGTGCCCAGGCTGCTCTCTGTGCTCGGGGCAGTGCCCAGGCTGCTCTCTGTGCTCGGGCAGTGCCCAGGCTGCTCTCTGTGCTTGGGCAGTGCCCAGGCTGCTCTCTGTGCTCGGGGCAGTGCCCAGGCTGCTCCTCTGTGCTCGGGGCAGTGCCCAGGCTGCTCTCTGTGCTCGGGGCAGTGCCCAGGCTGCTCTCTGTGCTCGGGGCAGTGCCCAGGCTGCTCTCTGTGCTCGGGGCAGTGCCCAGGCTGCTCTCTGTGCTTGGGCAGTGCCCAGGCTGCTCTCTGTGCTCGGGGCAGTGCCCAGGCTGCTCTCTGTGCTCGGGGCAGTGCCCAGGCTGCTCTCTGTGCTCGGGGCAGTGCCCAGGCTGCTCTCTGTGCTCGGGGCAGTGCCCAGGCTGCTCTCTGTGCTCGGGGCAGTGCCCAGGCTGCTCTCTGTGCTCGGGGCAGTGCTTAGGCTGCTCTCTGTGCTCGGGCAGTGCCCAGGCTGCTCTCTGTGCTTGGGCAGTGCCCAGGCTGCTCTCTGTGCTTGGGCAGTGCCCAGGCTGCTCTCTGTGCTCGGGGCAGTGCCCAGGCTGCTCTCTGTGCTCGGGGCAGTGCCCAGGCTGCTCTCTGTGCTTGGGCAGTGCCCAGGCTGCTGTCTGTGCTCGGGGCAGTGCCCAGGCTGCTCTCTGTGCTCGGGGCAGTGCCCAGGCTGCTCTCTGTGCTCGGGGCAGTGCTTAGGCTGCTCTCTGTGCTCGGGCAGTGCCCAGGCTGCTCTCTGTGCTTGGGCAGTGCCCAGGCTGCTCTCTGTGCTTGGGCAGTGCCCAGGCTGCTCTCTGTGCTCGGGGCAGTGCCCAGGCTGCTCTCTGTGCTCGGGGCAGTGCCCAGGCTGCTCTCTGTGCTTGGGCAGTGCCCAGGCTGCTCTCTGTGCTCGGGGCAGTGCCCAGGCTGCTCTCTGTGCTCGGGGCAGTGCCCAGGCTGCTCTCTGTGCTTGGGCAGTGCCCAGGCTGCTCCTCTGTGCTCGGGGCAGTGCCCAGGCTGCTCTCTGTGCTCGGGGCAGTGCCCAGGCTGCTCTCTGTGCTTGGGCAGTGCCCAGGCTGCTCTCTGTGCTTGGGCAGTGCCCAGGCTGCTCTCTGTGCTTGGGCAGTGCCCAGGCTGCTCTCTGTGCTCGGGGCAGTGCCCAGGCTGCTCTCTGTGCTCGGGGCAGTGCCCAGGCTGCTCTCTGTGCTCGGGGCAGTGCCCAGGCTGCTCTCTGTGCTTGGGCAGTGCCCAGGCTGCTCTCTGTGCCTGGGCAGTGCTCAGGCTGCTGTCTGTGCTTGGGCAGTGCCCAGGCTGCTGTCTGTGCTCGGGGCAGTGCCCAGGCTGCTCTCTGTGCTCGGGGCAGTGCCCAGGCTGCTCTCTGTGCTCGGGGCAGTGCCCAGGCTGCTCTCTGTGCTGGGGCAGTGCCCAGGCTGCTCTCTGTGCTCGGGGCAGTGCCCAGGCTGCTCTCTGTGCTTGGGCAGTGCCCAGACTGCTCCAGAGCTGGAAGTTGCCAACAGGTCTCTGCCTTTCTGCTCTCTGAGCTCCTGGGGGGTACCTGTGTAGGGGTGTCCTTGATTCTCCTGCCCTCCCATGGGAACCAGAGTCATAGAAACATTTTGGTCAGAAGAGACCTTTCAGATCATCCAGTCCAGCCCTGAAGCCAGCACTGCCAGGGCACCCCCAACCCATGGCCCTCAGCACCACATCTCCACAGGGCTTTGAAACCCCTCTGGGGATGGGGCCTCCATCACTGCCCTGGGCAGCCTGGGCCAGGCTTTGACAGTCCTTAAGGGGAAGAAATTGTTCCTCATGTCCAACCTGAACCTCCCCTGGGGCAACTTGAGGCCATTTCCTCTTGTCCTGTTGCTTGTTCTTGGGAGAAGAGACCAACCCCAACCTGGCTCCAAGCTCCTTTCAGGGTGTTGTAGAGAGCAATGAGGTCTCCCCTCAGCCTCCTCCAGGCTTTTCTCTAGGGATGAAGGAGCTGCCCTGTGTCCCTCCAGCACCTCCTATCTCACCACAGAGATCTCCATGTCAGGGGTCTCCTGTAGGAAGCCTGCTGAAGCTTTCCATGACCCCCTGTATTGGGAAAACTCTGTGTTGTATCCCAGCTTTTCCAAGCCCATCCTGAGCAGGGCTGGCTGCCAGCAGTGTGCTCTGGGATACACTTGCAATGGTAAACCCTTGCAGGCATCAGCAGGGACTGCCTGCAGCTTGCTCTAAAGCTGTTGGGTCTTGCTTTGGTTTAAGACTTTGAATCTCCTGGTGAGCAGAGACCTCTTCTGCCTCTTCCATGTTTACAGTTCATTGGGTTTGGGGTGCAGCTACCTAAGGCCACTGGTTACTGATGGGGCTGGGTTGCTGTGTTGGGATGTTGCTGGTGGGGCTGGGTTGCTGTGTTGGGATGCAGCTGGTGGGGCTGGGTTGCTGTGTTGGGATGCAGCTGGTGGGGCTGGGTTGCTGTGTTGGGATGCAGCTGGTGGGGCTGGGTTGCTGTGTTGGGATGCAGCTGGTGGGGCTGGGTTGCTGTGTTGGGATGTTGCTGATGGGGCTGGGTTGCTGTGTTGGGATGCAGCTGGTGGGGCTGGGTTGCTGTGTTGGGATGCAGCTGGTGGGGCTGGGTTGCTGTGTTGGGATGTTGCTGATGGGGCTGGGTTGCTGGGTTGCTGAGTTGGGATGCAGCAGGTGGGGCTGGGTTGCTGCGTTGGGATGCAGCAGGTGGGGCTGGGTTGCTGCGTTGGGATGCAGCAGGTGGGGCTGGGTTGCTGAGTTGGGATGCAGCAGGTGGGGCTGGGTTGCTGTGTTGGGATGCAGCAGGTGGGGCTGGGTTGCTGAGTTGGGATGCAGCAGGTGGGGCTGGGTTGCTGAGTTGGGATGCAGCAGGTGGGGCTGGGTTGCTGCGTTGGGATGCAGCAGGTGGGGCTGGGTTGCTGCGTTGGGATGCAGCAGGTGGGGCTGGGTTGCTGTGTTGGGATGCAGCAGGTGGGGCTGGGTTGCTGCGTTGGGATGCAGCAGGTGGGGCTGGGTTGCTGAGTTGGGTGGCAGCAGGTGGGGCTGGGTTGCTGCGTTGGGATGCAGCAGGTGGGGCTGGGTTGCTGTGTTGGGATGCAGCAGGTGGGGCTGGGTTGCTGTGTTGGGATGCAGCAGGTGGGGCTGGGTTGCTGTGTTGGGATGCAGCAGGTGGGGCTGGGTTGCTGAGTTGGGATGCAGCAGGTGGGGCTGGGTTGCTGAGTTGGGATGCAGCAGGTGGGGCTGGGTTGCTGAGTTGGGATGCAGCAGGTGGGGCTGGGTTGCTGCGTTGGGATGCAGCAGGTGGGGCTGGGTTGCTGCGTTGGGATGCAGCAGGTGAGGCTGGGTTGCTGCGTTGGGATGCAGCTGGTGGGGCTGGGTTGCTGCGTTGGGATGCAGCTGGTGGGGCTGGGTTGCTGCGTTGGGATGCAGCAGGTGGGGCTGGGTTGCTGTGTTGGGATGCAGCAGGTGGGGCTGGGTTGCTGTGTTGGGATGCAGCAGGTGGGGCTGGGTTGCTGCGTTGGGATGCAGCAGGTGGGGCTGGGTTGCTGCGTTGGGATGCAGCTGGTGGGGCTGGGTTGCTGCGTTGGGATGCAGCTGGTGGGGCTGGGTTGCTGCGTTGGGATGCAGCTGGTGGGGCTGGGTTGCTGCGTTGGGATGCAGCAGGTGGGGCTGGGTTGCTGCGTTGGGATGCAGCAGGTGGGGCTGGGTTGCTGCGTTGGGATGCAGCAGGTGGGGCTGGGTTGCTGCGTTGGGATGCAGCAGGTGGGGCTGGGTTGCTGCGTTGGGATGCAGCAGGTGGGGCTGGGTTGCTGCGTTGGGATGCAGCAGGTGGGGCTGGGTTGCTGCGTTGGGATGCAGCAGGTGGGGCTGGGTTGCTGCGTTGGGATGCAGCAGGTGAGGCTGGGTTGCTGCATTGGGATGCAGCAGGTGGGGCTGGGTTGCTGCGTTGGGATGCAGCAGGTGGGGCTGGACAGGAATCTGGACACGAGCAGGCATTGTGAGCTTGCAGCCCTGAAGGCAAATCACATCCTGGGCTGCATCAAAAGTTGTATGGCCAGCAGGGCCAGAGAGGTGATTCTGCCACTTTTTTTCTGCGGTGACCTCACCTGGAGTGCTGTGTACAGGTCTGGAGCCCTCAATATAAGAAGGACATGGACCTGATGGAGAGGAGGGCCAGAAGATGCTCAGGGGGTTGGAGCAGCTCTGCTATGAGGACAGGATGAGGGAGCTGGGGGTGTTCAGCCTGGAGAAGAGAAGGCTCCAGGGGCACCTTAGAGCTGCCTGCCAGGACCTGAAGGAAGCTATAGGAAGGCTGCAGAGAGACTGTTCCCAAAGGCCTGCAGAGACAGGACCAGGGTCAATGGCTTCAAACTAGAGCAGAGCAGATTTAGATTGGATGTGAGGAACAAGTTCTGCACTATGAGGGTGGTGGAACCCTGGCACAGGTTGCCCAGGGAGGTGGCTGAGGCTCCATCCCTGGAGATCTTCAGAGTGAGGCTTGATGAGGCCCTGAGCAACCTGCTCTAGTTGGGGATGTCCCTGCTGAGTGCAGAGGGGTTGGACTGGATGAGCTTTGGAGATCCCTTCCAGCCCAGACCATTCAGTGATTCTATGATTGCTGTGTTGGGAGGCAGCTGATGGGGATGGGTTGCTGTGTTGGGAGCCAGCCCTTGGGTCATCCTTTGGCACATCTCAGGGTATCTGTGATTATTTTTAGCTGTTAATTGGCAGGGATCTGTACTTGGAGCTGCATAGTGTCAAGGGCTTTTCTTCTGCCTGCTCTCCAGAAGCTTTCCTTTCTCCTTCATCTGGCTGCAGCTGTGTTGCCCTTTCACTCAGAGTACAGGGAGGGGGGAACCAGCTTCAGGGAACCATCTCAAAGGCTTGTGGAGATCAGGGCTCAGATCAGTCAAGCCTTGGAGGCTGGTGGCAGCCTCACACCTTCCTGGGGGCTGGTTGGGCTGTGATACTGGGACTCTGTTCCATGGATATGCTCCCTGACCTTCACCAATCACTTCCCTGCTCCTGGCCACTATTTTTTCCTCTTCTTGCCCTCCTTTGTCTTGCTCTCTTTACTTTCAGCCTCTTTGGGGCAGGAACACTCTGTGTGTCCAAAGGGCCTGGAACAGGATGCCCCAAATGGTGGTGTACAGGTCCCTCCTTGGCAGCCACAAGGTTTTACTGTACAGGAAAGACATTTTTAAACCCCCAGCTTCTCAGCATTTCCCTTTTTATACCTGCAAACGTGGCCAGGAGCTTCCCAAGCCTGCAGATCTCAGGCCAAGCCACAGGTCTCAGGGGCCAGGACTGAGCACTGCAGTCCCTCTTTCTGCTGGTGTGGTCTTTCCTTGCTTCATTGAGGACATCAGTGCCCCTCAGGCAGTGAGAAGCTGAGCTGCAAAGCTGTAGATGGCTATGAGGACTTTTACTCTGGGTAATAGATCGGTGTGAATTGGATAGATACCAGCAGTGGTGTGGGCAGCAGGAGCAGGGCACTGATGGTGTCCCTGGACTTGGCACTGGTGAGGCTGCACCTCAAATCCTGGGGTCAGTTTTGTGCCACTCACTCCAAGAAGGACATTGAGAGGCTGGAGCAGGTCCAGGGAAGGGCAACAAAGCTGGGGAAGGGTCTGGAGAACAGGGCTGGGGAGCAGCAGCTGAGGGAGCTGGGGGGGTTTAGTGTGAAGAGGAGGCTGAGGGAGACCTCATTGCTCTCTCCAGCTCCCTGAGAGGAGGCTGCAGTGGGGTGGGGGTTGGGCTCTGCTCCCCAGGATCAGGTGATAGAAGAAGAGGAAATGACCTGAAATTGTGCCAGGGGAGGGTTAGGTTGGAGAGGAGGAACAATTTCTTTGCTGCAGGAGTGGTTCAGGGATTGGCACAGGCTGCCCAGGGAGGTGATGGAGTCCCCATCCTTGGAGGTGTTCCAGAAGTGTGTGGCCATGGCACTTGGGGCCATGGTTTGGTGCCCATGGTGGGGTTGGGTTGGGGTTGGACTGGATGATCTTGGAGGTCGTTTCCAACCCAAACAATTCTCTGATTGATGCTGTATGGTAGTGGTCCTGCTTCACACATAGGGCAGATAGCAGAGTGATTAGGACAGGGAACAGCTAAGAGAAGGAAAGGATCTAGAAGAAGAAAAAGGAGTGCCTCAGAGTGACAGACTGGGAAGGTATTTTTCTAAGCAGTTTCTGCTGCTGCCCTAGAATCACAGAATTGTTTGGGTTGGAGTTTGCTCTCTAACGTCAGCCCTCTGGATGGATCCCTTCCCTCCAGCAGGTTAGCAGCACCACGCAGCTTGGTGTCATCCAAAATGTGATGTGATGCTGAGGGACATGGTTTAGAGCCAGACTTGGAAGAGTTAGATAGTGATTGGACTGGATGGTCCTGAAGGGCTTTTCCAGCCTAAACAATTCTAGGATTCTTTCTTTCAAAAGAAACCACAACTCCCCCACACCCCCTAACTCCTTTTCTCACCCTCACGGCTGCAGGGAGAAATCTTTTAACAGTGACTGGAGCAGAGCTGGCATGCTCAGAACCAGATGGCAGAGGAAATGAAACCAGTATGTGACAGCATCACAGAGCAGAGGGGTGGGAAGGGACCTCTGGAGATCATCCAGTCCAATCCCCTGCCAGGGCAGGGGCAGCTAGAGAAGGTCACATCCAGGTGGGCTTTCAAATGCCTCCAGAGATGGAGACTCCACCACCTCTCTGGGCAGCCTGCTCCAGGGCTCCACCACCCTTCAATTCCAGAAGTTCCTCCTATGTTCAGATGCAACTTCTGATGGGCAACTTTGTGCCCCTTGCCGTGGCACTGGGCACCACTGAACACAGCCTGGTGCCACCTTCCTGCCACCCCCCCTTGGAGTATTGCCCAGCACTGAGCAGATCCCCCTCAGGCTGCTCTTCTCCAGCCTAAAGCCCCAATTCTCTCAGCCTGGCCCCACCAGAGATGTTCCACTGCCCTCAGCACCTTTGCTGTGCCCTCTGCAGCCAGTCCCTGTCCTTCCTGAGCTGGGAGCCCAGACCTGGCCCCAGGACTCCAGCTGTGGCCTCACCAGGGCAGAGCAGAGGGGCAGCAGAACCTCCTTTGACCTGCTGGCCACAGTCTTCCTGATGCCCCTCAGGATGCCACTGGCCTCCTGGCCATGAGGGCACCTTACTGGCTCCTGCTCAGCCTCTTGCCAGCCTGTACTCCAAGCACAGGCTCCCATGTGGTCAGTGGATGCTGTGCCATGAGCAAGGGTAGTGCCAGGTCAAAGGTGGCCCAGGGGAAGCCACTTGGATGGGGACAGGGTGAGGAGCCCAGCACAGAGCACAGCTCCATCTCAGGCTGCTGTGGTGTGCAGGAGCAGCTGCAGGACCCTGCTGCAGCCAAGTCCACCATGGGGAGGGGACAGTCAGGGTGGTGGCAGGAAGTGAGGAGAAAGCCTAAAAGTCCCCAATGCGCTCAGCCTGTCCCCATCAGAGATGTTCCAGGCCCCTCAGCACCTCTGTAGCCCTTTGTTGTACCAACCCCACCATGAACCCCTCCTTTGGGTGCCAGCTGACTGCTTGAGTGTGGCTTGAAGCCCTTGCTGGTGCTTTCAGTGTGGTTCTGCTTTTGGAAGCTCCTGAAGCCTCCTGCACTTCTCTGGAGTTCATTTCCCTGGCCTGGAGCATGGCAAACACCACAGGGCAGTGCTTGTTTGCTTCAAGCCCACACTTTGCTTTGGAATTTCTTCTACCAAACTTGAGGCCACCTGATAGTTGTTGGGTTTTTTTTCTTATTCATCCCCCTCCCTCCCTTCCTCCCAAAGAGAAAAAGAAGTTTTCCTCACCTCATCTTGCATCAGATTTGGTACCAAGCCAACAAATCCAGTCTAGAAGGTACTTTGCTGAGGCTGTAACTATCTGGGTGAGGATTCCTGCTGAAGAGAAAGGAATTAGGAAGAAATTGTTGAGAGTGAGGGTGGGGAGAGACTGGCACAGGTTGCCCAGGGAGGCTGTGGCTGCCCCCTCCCTGGAGGTATTCAGGGCCAGGCTGGATGAGGCCTTGAGCAAGCTGGGCTGGTGGGAGGTGTCCCTGCCCATGGCAGGGAATTTGAACTGGATGATCTTGAAGGTCCCTTCCAACCCATTCTGTGAATCTATGAAGATACAGCAAGGAGCTGCTGGTTTTATCGGTGGTGGCTTCCCCACCGTGTTGCTACCCTGGGGCAGCAGAATAGGACCAGGCAGGGTCCATGTTGCCCATCCTGAAGCTGCTGGGATTGGACACACAGAGGATTTTCAGGGCTGTTTGCTCAGCAGCAGTGGGAGTCCTGGGATTTTACCAAAGGTTTCTGTTTCTAATTAGGTTCTTCTCAATTTTAAAGGCCACAGATCTCTTTATGGCACAGAGTGGAAAACCTGACCAGTGGCTGACACTGCACAGAGAGGTGGGTCCTGCTGGGGTACCGAGCTGCAGAGAGCTGCTGCCTCTCCTTGGCTCTGGAAACAGAATCCTGCCAGCCCTCAGCTGCCCTGGGCTCATCCACAGGGGAGGCTGATGGGCAGGGTTTGGAGGAGCATTACTTGCCCTGGCCTGACTCACAGGGATGTGGTTGGGTGAATTCCTGCTGCTCTGGCTGCCCAGCTCTCATAGAGTCACAGAATGGGTTGGGTTGGAAGGGACCTTAAAGATCGTTCAGTTCCATGGGCAGGGACACCTCCCACCAGCCCAGCTTGCTCAAGGCCTCATCCAGCCTGGCCTTGAACACCTCCAGGCAGGAGACATCCACAGCCTCCCTGGGCCACCTGTGCCAGGCTCTCCCCAGCCTCACTCTCAACAATGTCTTCCTCGTCTTCACTCTCAGTCTCCCCTCTCCCAGCTCAAAGCCATTGTCCTCATCCTGGCACTCCCAGCCCTTGTCCCAAGTCCCTCCCCAGCTCTCCTGGAGCTTCCTTCAGGCACTGGAAGGCTGCTCTGAGCTTCCCTGCAGCCTTCTCTTTTCCAGGCTGAACAGCCCCAACTCCCCCAGCCTGCCCCCACAGCAGAGCTTCTCCAGTCTCTGATCATCTTCATGGCCTCTTCTGGCCCCTCTCCAGCAGTTCCATGTCCTTCTTGTGCTGGGGGCACTAGACCTGGATGCAGTTCTCCAGGTGTGGTCTTTGGGGAATTGCAGGGTGGCAGCTGTCGGGCACAGAGCCCTGGCACAGGGTTAGTGCCATGGCCTCACTGCTTGTCACCTGCAGTCAGGGTTTGGGGCCAGGTTCTTCCTGCCAGGGCTGGGGCTTGCAGCTGAGGCAGGGCTGGAGGGTTGTGCTACGCTGCTGCCTGTTTTCCTCGGGGCGGGGGTGAGACACTGCAGGCTCCCAGAGCTTGCAGGAAGCAGTGTTTGTTTTTTCCCTTCTGTTAGGGCTCTGGCTCGCTCCATTGTCTGAAATTCCCTTGCAGAGACTGGCCCAGACCTCCTCAAAAACATCAAAAAAATAATCCCAAGGCGGGGCCTGGAGCTCCCTGGGCTCTGGCTGTTGGCTGCCTGATGCTGTGCAAACACAGCCCCGGCCTGAAATTCCCCTGGGACAGCACAGAAAGGGCTGATTCAGAACCAGAACAGGCTGTGGAGCAGTGTGGGCCACACATCACTGCCTGGGCCACACATCTCTGCCTTGCCTGCCCCAGCCCTGCCCACAGCTGGGGACAGTGGCTCCTGAAATGCACAGGGAGAGCTGTGCTGTGCCAAGGGCAACAAAGGTGGGGAAGGGTCTGGAGAACAGGGCTGGGGAGGAGCAGCTGAGGGACCTGGGGTGGTTTAGTGTGGAGAAGGGGAGGCTGAGGGAGACCTCATTGCTCTCTCCAGCTCCCTGAGAGGAGGCTGCAGGGAGGTGGGGGTTGGGCTCTGCTCCCTAGCATCAGGCGATAGAAGGAAAGGAAATGGCCTGATGTTGTGCCAGGGGAGGATTAGGTTGGAGAGGAGGAAAAAATTCTTTGCTGGAGGAGTGGTTCAGGGATTGGCACAGGCTGCCCAGGGAGGTGGTGGAGTCTCCATCCCTGGAGGGGTTCCAGAACCCTGTGGCCATGGCACATGTGGCCATGGCTTGGTGGCCATGGTGGGGTTGGGGTGTAGCTTGCACTCAATGATCTTGGAGACCTTTTCCAACCCAAACAATTCTGTTCTGTGACACCCACTCCGGGAGCTGGGATGTGGTGGGGGAAATGGCTCCTTGGTGTCCTCCTCTGGGGCTCTGGAAGGTGGCAGAAGCTGTGACGATGGCTCAGGGCTCGGCCACGCGTCACAGCCCGAGAGGAAATGCTCAGGGCAGCAAAGAACGAGCAGGATGTCACGTCAGGATGGCAGGATGTCACGTGTGGGCCTCGGGGCTGGGGCAGGACAAAGCTCAGGGAAGCCCTGTGCCAGCTCCCCCTCCCTCTCCCCCTCCAGCTCCCCCTCCCTCTCCCCCTCCAGCTCCCGCTCCCTCTCCCCCTCCAGCTCCCGCTCCCACCCTGCTTCCTGCTGGCACAGCCTGCAGGCTGCTGGGGGAAGGGAAGGGAAGGTCGGGCAGGAGGCTTTGGGAGGCTGCAGGGCTCCATGTGCCTCAGTTTCCCTCAGCTGCGATGGGCTGGGTGCAGTAGATTGACCCCCTGGTGTTGGGCTGCTGAGGTGATATCAGGAAGAAGTTTTTCACTATGAGGGTGGTTGAACACTGGAACAGGTTGCCCAGGGAGGTGGCTGAGGCTCCTTCCCTGGAGATATTCATGGTGAGGCTGGACAGAGCCCTGGGCAGTCTGATCTCGTTGGGGATGTCCCTGCTGACTGTGGGGAGGTTGGACTGGATGACCTTTGGAGGTCCCTTCTGGCCTGGGCCATTCTATGATTCTATGACCTTTGGAGGGCCAGGCTGTTGTGTTCTGGAGGTGTTGGCCAGAAAGACAGAGCCTGCTGGAGAAGGAGAGGGCTCCCATCCCACGTGAAGGTTGGTGTTGGAGGTGTCCCTGCTCTCTGCAGGGGCTTTGGACAAGATGATCTTTGAGGGTCCCTTGCAACCCAAAGGAGTCTGAGTCTGTGGAAGCCTCATTCCCTAGCACTTGAGCAGGCAGGGCCCATAGGTGAGTCTCATGCACCCACAACAGTCCCAAGGAGCTGGCCCAGCAGCTCCAGCTCCATGACCTCCTGCAGAGTGGAGGCATTTTGCCAGGACAGTGTGGTGGACCTTGGCAAGAGAGCCCTGGGAGTGGGGCAAGCCCAGGGAGCAGCTCCCCTGCCCATGGACCCGTCCATAGCTTCTCCTTCCCCCATGCTGTGGCTTGGCTGTGTTGCTGACAGACCCTCCCCTGTTCCCCCCATGCACCCTGCAGCAGAAGAGGCCTTTTGTTGGTGTTATTAAAGCTGTTGGGAGCCAATAAAAAGTGTGCAGGGGGTGGGCTGGGCAGCAGGACCTGCAGTGTGCTCATTTCCTGCAGTCTGAGCTGTAGGGGCTGGGGCTTGCTGCTTTAACCCACAGGTAATGAGGCAGCCCAGGGCTCTTGGTGGGCATCACAGGAGCCTGGAGAGGAGCTGAGGAAGGTGGTGAGAGGGGGAGTGGGCCAGGGAGGGGTGGGGGCTGCCTCCCAGCTCAGCTTGATGGAAACACAGCAAGGGTTGAGCTGGGAGCAGCACCAGAGGTGGTGAGTGCTGGGGAGAGCAGGGCAGGGGTGTGGTGGTTGGGCTGGCTCTGACCTGGCCTCCCAGTGTGCACCCAGCTCCTGCTCGACCCTCTCTGCTTCCCAGCCCATGTCCAGCTTCCTGGCTGCCCCACTCTGGGCATGCTCTGGCTGCTCCTGTGTGTCCCCAAGAAGGAGGGACAGAGCCTGGCCTCCCTCCAGCAGCTCCAGGAGGAGGCTGAGATGCAGGGAGAGCACAGCTCCCTCCTGGGAACCTGCTTCCCAAAGCTCTTTGCAGTGGTGCCCAGTGACAGGACAAGGAACACCAGATGTAAGCTGGAACCCAGGAAGTTCCACCTCAACATCAGGAGAAACCTCTTTGGTGTGAGGGTGCTGGAGCACTTGAGCAGGCTGCCCAGAGAGGTGGTGGAGTCTCTTCTGGAGACTCAAATCCCACCTGGACCTGTTCCTGGGTGACCTGCTCTGGATGACCCTGCTCTGGCAGGGGGGTTGGACTGGATGATCTCCAGAGGCCCCTTCCAACCCCTTCCATTCTATGGTTCTGTGATTCCCTGAGCACTGGCTGAAGGTCATTCTCATCCCACCCCTCCAGCAGGGAGTGAGGAGTGGCTGATTTGACCTCAGATTCGAGCTGTACCCCTGTGAACACAACCAGCTGCATGAGGGGGGCTCATGTGGAGCTGATGTCATAGAATCACAGACTGGTTTGGTTTGGAAGGGACCTTTAAAGCTCATCTGGCTTGAAACTGAAGGTTGGACATCAGGAGGAAGCTCTTCACGATGAGGATGGGAAAATACTGGAACAGGTTGCCCAGGGAGGTGGGTGAGGCCCCATCCCTGGGGACATTCAAGACCAGACTTGATGTGGTCCTGTGCAGCCTGGTCTAGCTGGATGTGTCCCTGCTGCCTGCAGGGGCATTGGACAAAGTGCCCTTGGAAGGTCCCTTCCAACCCAATGCCTTCTGTGAATCTGCTTTAAACTCAGTGCTGGGAAGGAGTTCCCTCATTTGAGGGGCTGAGTCAAGTCAGCACTGTTTGCAGGGACTGAGGGGAGCCCCAGGAGCAGCAGGGGACTTCCCAGCAGCCTCACTGGGATGCTGCACAGTCAGGAGTGGCCTGGTGCTGAGCAAAGAGCATCCCTGGCCAGTGGTGCTCTCATTGGTGTCATGGTGGCTTTTGCCCTGGCTGCAACCAGCAGCCCTCTGGACCCTCACATTGCAGTTAGCCCCCAGGGTCATCTCTGAGAGCAGAGGAAGAGGTGGAGCTGGGAGCTTGCCGTGGAGCCCTTCAGGTAGTGGAAGGCTTCTCTAAGGTCCCCCCAGTGCCTTCTCTTCTCCAGGCTGAACAGCCCCAACTGCCAGCCTGTCCCCACAGCAGAGATTCTCCAGCCTCTGATCAGAGTCGTGGCCTCCTCTGGACCCTTGCCAACAGTTCCATGTCCTTGTGTTTGGGACACCAGAACTGGACCCAGTAATCTCTAGATGTGGTCTCAGCAGAGCAGAGGGACAGAATCCCCTCCCTGTCCTGCTGCTCACACTTCTCTTGATGCAGCCCAGACACAGCTGGTTCTGGGCAGCCAGTGACCATTGCCAGCCCCTGCTGAGCTCTGCATCGACTGACCCTCAACTGACCTCATCGTTGTGGGGTGCAGGGAAAAGTGTTGGAAGGACTCTGCAGAGCTGGGGGCAGGAACCTGTTGCCCTCTGTGTCTTTCTTTCCTCCTGCTAACCTTTCTCTCTCTCCTGCCTGCAGCTGGCAGAGCGAGGAGCGGCGCTGGGAGAAGCCTCCTCACAGGATGTCCTCTCCACCAAAGAACTCTCCGTAACAGACGACGATGACAATCCCGGCGGGACCTTGGGAAGCACTAACATTTCAGTAGCCCAGCACCCATTGTGGGTGGCCATTTCTCCCTCCCTTCTGCAAACCCCACCCTCCTCCTCCTCCTCCTCCTCTTCACCGTGATGATCTATTGATCCAGGAGAAGCCTGCTTCGTTTTGCTCCTCACCCCCTCGACTTCCGGCAGCTCTTGGGATTTGTATGGCAGCAGCGTAACCGTGGAGAGGCCGGGGTATCACAAACTTATGGATTTTGATAAGAGAGGAGGGAAAGGGGAGCTGGAGGAAGGTAAAAGGATGTCCAAGACGGGTGGAGGAAGGAGCAGTCATGGAAGTCGAAGCACTGGAACCAACTCAGGAGTCTTAATGGTTGGTCCTAACTTTCGGGTCGGCAAGAAGATTGGCTGCGGCAATTTCGGGGAGCTCCGGCTAGGTGAGGAGGGGCTGCTTCTGGCCTTGACTTCTTGTGGAGGGGCTTCTCCCTGGCACCCAGCTTCTGCATGGGTTGCTGGCACGTGCCTGTGACTGCCACCAGCACCAAGGGTGCTGAGCAGGCATAGGTTGCCCGTTGCAGTTCGCTGCAGTACGAGTGCTCAGCACCTTTGCTTTCCCTCTCCTCAGCCCCTTCAGGCTGTGCCTGGCCTCTCAAAGCCCACCACAACCCGAAGGCATGGTGGCAGAGGTGCTTCCCATCTCCCCACCATACCCACTTCAGTCCTCTCTGTTGGTTGCTGTGGTGGCCATGCAGGGAGTGAGGTTTGTTTGATGAGATGCAAATATCTGGGTGCTGCCCCACGTGCCTCAAGAGAGCAGCTCTGGAGGCATTCCAAACCCTCCTGGATGTGTTCCTGTGGGATTTCTTTGAGGTGGTCTTGCTCTAGCAGGAGGGTTGGACTTGATGATCTTCAGAGGTCCCTTCCAACCCCAAACCATGCTTGGGGCCTGTGGGGTGATCACTCTTCTGGGATGAACATCTGGGGAAGAGTCAGGAGTTTGCCACAGTCACAGAATGGGTTGGGTTGGAAGGGACCTTGAAGATCATCCAGTTCCATCCCCTGCCACGGGCAGGGACACCTCCCCCCAGCCCAGCTTGCTCAGGGCCTCATCCAGCCTGGCCTTGAACACCTCCAGGCAGGAGACATCCACAGCCTCCCTGGGCAACCTGTGCCAGTCTCTCCCCACCCTCACTCTCAACAATTTCTTCCTCATCTCCACTCTCAGTCTCCACTCTCCCAGCTCAAAGCCATTGTCCCTTCTCCTGTCACTCCCAGCCCTTGTCCAAAGTCCCTCCCCAGCTCTCCTGGAGCCCTTCAGGTACTGAAAGGCTGCTCTGAGGTCTCCCTGGAGCCTTCTCTTCTCCAGGCTCAACAATCCCAGCTCTCCCAGCCTGTCCCCACAGGGGAGGTTCTCCTGCCCTCTGAGCATCTTTGTAGCATTCTCTGGACCCTTGCCAATGTCCTTCTTGTGCTGGGGGCCCCAGAGCTGGACACACTTCTCCAGATGGGGTCTCTCCAGGGAAGAGCAGAGGGGCAGAATTCCCCCAGGTGGATTCTCTGTTTGTTTGAACCTGGTTGGCTCAGCTCCTAAAATGTTATGCTCTGGAAAGAGAGAGAGAGAGAAGGCTGAATGAAGCCCAGCACCTTCCATGGTGACTTCCGGGTTTGAGCCAAGTTTATCAAGCAGCAGATTTTGCTCAGAGTGTGGCTGAGTTGAGTTGAGTTGCTCCTCTCACCAAGCCTTTTCATGCCCCAGGAGGCTTTCAGCAGCTGTTAACCCTTCAGCTGGGAGCAGCCTGGCAGTGCCAGGCACTGTGGTGCCAGCAGCTCTGTCTAGAGGGCTGCAGGAATGTTGGCCTTGGCAGGCAGTGCTTTGGGGAAGGGCTTGTGCCCTCGGGAAGAGCCAGGCCAGAGCAGGCTGGGAGCTGTGACAGCCTTGCTGCTCCCTGGTATTTTTGGCAGCACCACTTCAAAGCAGGCTCTGAGCTCAGCCTGCAGTGAGCAGGCTCTGGGCAGGAGGAGCAGGAGGTGGGAGGCTGTCAGCAGGGTGGGGTGACTTTGCTTACCTCTCTGAGCCACCCCTGGCTGTGGGGAGCTGGGGTTGGCTCTGCCCAGCCTGACAGACTGGCTGGTGCCAGGCTGAACCACCCTGTGCCTGCCCTCCCTGATGGGATCAGAGCTTGGGCAGATGCTCCCCTTGCCTTCAGCTGAGTGGTTCCCATGTGCAGCAGCAGAGGTTCTGTCCCAAATGCTGTGGTGAGGAGCTCTGCTCCTTCCTCCAGAGCCAGGCTGGGGGGGTGAGGAGCTCTGCTCCTTCCTCCAGAGCCAGGTACCATAGAAGGAGAGAAATTTAGGGATTGTGCCACACCAGCTGCTCCTTTCATTACCCCCTGGGGATGCTGCCCCTCCTGCTGCCCCTCCTGCTGCCCCTCCTGCTGCCCCTCCTGCTGCCCCTCCTGCTGCCCCTCCTGCTGCCCCTGCAGGGCTGGCTGGGAGGGGTGGCTGGAGGGCTCTGAGCTACCCAGGGTCTAGCTGTGTCCTTCCACCTCCTTCTCCCTGCTCACCAGTGGGCATCCCACAGTGGGTACCTGTTTCTGGGTGAGCTCTGTTCCATCAGCCTGCTGCAGGTTGAATCAGTCAAGGCTGTGGCATCCATGGGGAGTGACTTGGGCAGGAGTTCCTGGCTGCCAGGGCAGGGCTTGGATCCCTCCCCTCTGTGTTCCTGCTGGCCATGGCAGGCTGGGCAGCACACAGATGTAGTGCCAGTGCCAGCCAGGCAGCACTACTGCCCAGTTCCTCACTGGATGAGCTGGGCTGGAGCAGTGCAGTGCAGCTGCCACCTCAGCCCTCAGGCACATGGGGTCTGGGGGGAGCTGTGTTTAGGTTGGGGCTTCTGTTACCTCCTGGTCATCCCCCATCCTGGTTTTTCACCCTGTGGTCTGGGCAGCAGATCCCAAGTGTCTGTTCCTGCCCCTGACAGCCTGCAGCTGTAGACAGGAGCCAGCCCAGCTCCTCCTGGGGCTTTGCAAAGGGCTTGGTATGCCCCAGGGCTGGGGCCAGTTCCCTTTGATAACTCAGTCAGTGATCTGGACAAGAGGATCAGGGCACAGTCAGTTTGCAGGTGGCACCAACCTGGGCAGAGTGCTGATGAGCTCGAGGACAGGAGGCTCTGCAGAGGACTTGGCCAGGCTGGATCCATGGCTGAGTTCAGTGAGATGAGGTTCAACAAGGCCAAGGACTGGGTCCTGCCCTTGGGTTACAACAACCCTGTGAATGCTCCAGGCTTGGGGCAGAGTGGCTGGAAACTGCCCAGCAGAAAAGGGCCTGGGGGTGCTGGGTGGCAGCAGCTGGAGAGGAGCCAGCAGTGCCCAGGGGGGCAAGAAGGGCAGCAGCAGCCTGGGCTGGAGCAGCAATGGTGTGGGCAGCAGGAGCAGGGCAGGGATGGTGCCCCTGGACTGGCACTGGTGAGGGCACAGCTTGAGTGCTGAGGTCAGTCTGGGGCTCCTCTCCCCAAGAAGGACATTGAGGGACTGGAGCAGGTCCAGAGAAGGACAAAAAAGCTGCAGAAGGGTCTGGAGAACAGGGCTGAGGAGGAGCAGCTGAGGGAGCTGGGGGTGTTCAGCCTGGAGAAGAGGAGGCTGAGGGAGACCTCATTGCTCTCTGCAGCTCCCTGAGAGGAGGCTGGAGCCAGGTGGATGTTCCTTCTCCCAAGGAACAAGCAACAGGCCAAGAGGAAATGGCCTCAAGTTGCCCCAGGGGAGGTTCAGGTTGGACATGAGGAACAATTTCTTCCCCTGGAGTTTTGTCAAGGCCTGGCCCAGGCTGCCCAGGGCAGTGGTGGAGTCCCCATCCCCAGAGGGCTTTCAAAGCCCTGGAGATGTGGTGCTGAGGACCATGGGTTGGTGGTGCCCTGGCAGTGCTGGGTTCAGGGCTGGACTCGGTCTGAGAGGTCTTCTCCTACCCAAAGTGTTCCATGGTTGAGGGAAGGTAGAGCCCTGGGCAGCACCTGCTGCCTGCAGCCCCTTGAGCTGCCTGCCTCCATGCCAGGGCTGGCTGCTGCCCACTCAAACACAAGGCAGGAGGGCACTGGTGGCAGCAGGGTGACCAGAGTGTAGCTGGTGGCTCCTGAGCCCTGGCACCAGGCTGTGGGCAAGCAGCAGGAGCCTGCAGCCCCCTGCCAGCTGCCCACATCCCTGGGACTGAGGCCAGCACAGCTCCCAGGAAGGCTTTGTTGGAGCAGAGCCCTCTGAGCAGCTCCTCAGTGGGGTTTGGTTTGGGCTGGGCTAGGCTGCAGGGAGAAGAGGAAGACCCAGACATGGACCAGAAAGATCAAAACTGAGCCCAGGGCAGCTGGGTGCTTTGCAAATCCCCTCCCCTGAGCTCTGCCTGCTGCTGGCTGCCTCCCAGCTGCCCTTTGCAGCCAGGAGCTGCTGTTTGTGCTGGGCAGGGGGTTCCTGAGGGGCCCCTCCCCAACCTGGGCCAAGGCTGTGCCACAGAGCTGCCCTGGGGAGCAAAGGCACCTGATGGGGACCCAAGAGAGGCTGCTTCTGTTCTTGCTGCAGGAGACCTCTGCAGATGTGCTGTGTGGAGCTGCCCTGTGCCCACCTCTCTGCCCAGCCTGCTGTTCCCATGGCTGATGGCAGCCTGGAAGCACCAGGGCTGGTTCCCTGTGACAGGAGAAGCTGGAGGAGAACTCTCTTGGTAAAAGAGTCACCATCCCTGGAGGTATTCAGGAGGGGACTGGATGTGGCACTTGGTGCCATGGTTTAGTAGTCATGAGGTCTTGGGTGACAGGTTGGACTTTGATGATCCTTGAGGTCTTTTCCAACCTTACTGATTGTGTGTGTGTGAAAGGCAACCCAGCAACGTGGAGAGAAGCAAAGCAGGGGCTGGCTCCTTGTGCTGTGTGGCAGCCACCAGTAGGTCACTACTACAGCTGGGCCAGGGCCATGTCCCTGCTGAATGGTCACATGCCAGTGCTGAGGACATTCCCAAGCTCTCTGGAGCTGTGGCTCCCACCCCTGGCTTGCAGCCTCCTGGGTGCTCCCAGGGGGTTACTTCTGGAGGGCCACAAGAGGTCCCTTCAGAAAGTGCAGACTGGGCTCACTGTGGGGCCTGTGACCCCTTCTCTGTCTTCAGCTCTGCAGTGCCCTCTGTGCAGGTCTGCTGAGGGACTTGGCCACCTCTGCTGAGCCACACACCCAGAACATGCTGGAAGCAGCTCAGGGACATCTTTGGAGTGGGCTGGGGAAGAGAAGAGCCCAGCCCTGCCTGCCAGCACCCCTTAGATTCACAGAATGGGTTGAGTTGAAGGGACCTTCAAAAGATCATCCAGGTCCAACCCTCCCCACCCCCCCCAACACCTCCCCCCAGCCCAGCTTGCTCAAGGCCTCATCCAGCCTGGCCTTCAACATCTCCAAGGAGGAGACATCCACAGCCTCCCTGGGCAACCTGTGCCAGTCTCTCCCCACCCTCACTCAACAATTTCTTCCTCATCTCCACTCTCAGTCTCCCCTCTCCCAGCTCAAAGCCATTGTCCTCATCCTGGCACTCCCAGCCCTTGCCACAACTCCCTCCCCAGCTCTCCTGGAGCCCCTTCAGGTACTGGAAGGCTGCTGTGAGCTCTCCCTGGAGCCTTCTCTTCTCCAGGCTAACAGCCCCAGCTTCAACCCTGCCCCCATCACTGATGGCTCTTGCTTGGTTTTCCTCTCATTCAGAGCCTCCTCAGGAGGCAGCTCAAGCTCTACAATATTTGGTTTTTCACCCCCCCAGTGGTATTAAACCCCAAGGAACTGGCAGTGCTTGGAGCAGTGCAGCTGCAGTCACTGGGGATGCAGCATGGGGCTGCTGCCCAGCTGCCTTCTCCTGGGCTCCTTGAGGGCACTGCCCAGGTGCCAGAGAAGCCAAAGTGCTTGTGCCAGCACCCAGGCACAGCTCCATGCTCCTGCTGCAGACAGAGCCACTCAGCATCACAGAAGGGTTGGGCTGGAAGAGAGCTCTGGAGAGCATCCAGTCCAAGCCCCTTACCAAGGCATTCACCTAGAGAAGGTCCCCCAGGAACACATCCAGGTGGGCATTCAATGGTCCAGAGATGGAGACTCCACCACCTCTCTGGGCAGCCTGCTCCAGGGCTCCACCACCCTTCAGTTCCAGAAGTTCCTCCTCATGTTCAGATGCAACTTCTGATGGGCAACTTTGTGCCCCTTGCCCTGGCACTGGGCACCACTGAACACAGCCTGGTGCCACCTTCCTGCCACCCCCCCTTGGAGTATTGCTCAGCACTGATCAGATCCCCCTCAGGCTGCTCTTCTCCAGCCTAAAGCCCCAATTCTCTCAGCCTGGCCCCACCAGAGATGTTCCACTGCCCTCAGCACCTTTGCTGTGCCCTCTGCAGCCAGTCCCTGTCCTTCCTGAGCTGGGAGCCCAGACCTGGCCCCAGGACTCCAGCTGTGGCCTCACCAGGGCAGAGCAGAGGGGCAGCAGAACCTCCTTTGACCTGCTGGCTACAGTCTTCCTGATGCCCCTCAGGATGCCACTGGCCTCCTGGCCATGAGGGCACCTTGCTGGCTCCTGCTCAGCCTCTTGCCAGCCTGTACTCCAAGCACAGGCTCCCATGTGGTCAGTGGATGCTGTGCCCTGTGCTGTGCCATGAGCAAGGGTAGTGCCAGGTCAAAGGTGGCCCAGGGGAAGCCACTTGGATGGGGACAGGGTGAGGAGCCCAGCACAGAGCACAGCTCCATCTCAGGCTGCTGTGGTGTGCAGGAGCAGCTGCAGGACCCTGCTGCAGCCAAGTCCACCATGGGGAGGGGACAGTCATGGTGGTGGCAGGAGGTGAGAAGGCCCTTGCCAGCCTGTGGGCACCATATAGACCCAGGGCTGGGTGGCTGCCCCTCACTCAGTGCTGCTGGGCCCTGTCCCATCCTGCAGGTGCTGGCAGCTGGATCCAGAGGCTCCACCAGCCCTGAGCAGGGCAAAGGCCTCTCTGCAAACACAAATATTTGCTTTCTGGCTCCCATCTTGCTGCTCTGCTCTTCTCTTTTCTCCTTGCAGAAGTATTTTTCAGCTCTGACCCCTGCAGCAGTGCCCAGGGCACACCCAACACATTTTTGGTGTTGAAGTTGCCTGGGGGTGGGGAGCTGCTCCTGGAGCAAGGAGTTCCCTGCATGGGGGAAGGACTCCACAGCTCCCCTTCTCTCCTCCTTCTTTCACTTTTTGTTCCTCTCCTGCTGGGCCACTTCTGAGTGCTGCAGGCAGGGGTGAGCCATGGGGGTGTCAAATGGCTTGGGCTGGTTCCTCAGGCTGCCAGCTCCCAGGACATGTTTGTGGGTAGTGCTCTGTGCCAGCAAGCTACAGGAGGGACTGAGTGTGGTGGGGACAGGGCAGATGCCACCCAACAAGAACAGGAGGACCCCTCCAAGCACAGCCCTGCTGGGGATGCTCCCTACCTCGTTCCCCTCTCCTTCCCTTCTCCCTCCTACCACCAAACCATGGCACTCAGCACCACAGCTCCACAGCTTTGCACTGCCTCCAGGGATGGAGCCTCCCCCACTGCCCTGGGCCAGGCCTTGACAATCCTCAAGGGGAAGAAATTGTTCCTCATGTCCAGCCTAAGCCTCCCCTGGGGCAACTTGAGGCTGTTTCCTCATGTCCTACCACTTGTTCCTTGGGAGAAGAGTCCAACCCCCACCTGGCTCCAGCCCCTGGGGGAGGTTTTTTCCCTCCCCATGAAGTCCCTGGGATGTGACTGCTCACAGCAGGGCTGAGGGAGCTGCAGTGAGGTCCATCAAGATTTCAGTTCTTCCCTGCCCTAGTCAAGTTCCCAATGAGCTGAGGGCTTCCTGGAGCTCTCTGGAGCCATGTAAGGGCCTGGGGGATGTCCCAGCTCCTTCCCAGGAAATGCCAGCCCAGGACGGGCCGAGCCCCCCGGCTCTGGCATATGCTTGTCCCTCCCAAATCGCCTGCTGCCTAATCCCTGAGAGGGGATTTGGGTTTGCAGAGACAGGAGGCAAAGTGGCTTTGCGGGGAGGTGCCCTGGGATGGGAGGCAGCCAGCGAGGCAGCAGGGCTGAGCCCCTCGGCGGCTGCAGAGCCCAGCCCTGGGCGGAGCTGCGCCGTTAGTGCCTCCCATTCATCCCTCCGGCCGTCATCTGCCGGCTCCGGCGCTCAGCAGCTGCCTCTGATGTCACCCGGCCAGGATTTATTGCTGCTTCAGGTGGAGGGCAGCGGTGGGAGCAGATGAAATCTTATGCCAGGAGGAGCTTGTTCCCTGAGCACATTGCTTGGAGCAAATCCGAGGAGACAGATGCAGCTCTGTGGCATAGGCAATGGGATCGGAGTCTGCCCTTAGTTCTGCTCTCCTGGAGGCCTCTCAGGCACTGCTGCAAACCTCTTCAGTGAGGAGGAATCTCCTTGGTGTGAGGGCACTGGAGCCCTGGAGCTCAGAGAGGTTGTGGAGTCTCCTTGTGTGGAGAGCTTCCAACCCCCCCTGGGCATTGTGCTGCTGGGCAAGCTGCTGTGGGTGCCCTCCTCTGACACTGTGATCCCCAGAGTCCCCTTCCAGCCCCACCATGCTGGGATTCTGGGATTAATCTTTGCCTTTATGGACCTGGGGCAGAGTTTGTACTGACTCTAACCAGTGGTAACACCTCCCTCACGCCCTCCAGGCTCTCTGGGGTGAGCAGGGTGGTGTGCAGACACCTTTAGCTCAACCTCTCAGGGTAGGAAGACTCCCAGAAAGGTGCTGAGCCATCTAGGAAGCTGTTTACAGGGTTAGGGGGTGGCATGGCTGCCCCTTTCAGCTGCCCCTTCAGCTGCCCTGGGTTGTTGGAAGCAGGCACCTGGGCTCCCTACAGGACCACAGGACCTTCAGCTTCACCTTGCATGGTCTGGGCTATGCTGTGGGTCTGCTCCTGGCTTCCCCTGCACCCTCAGGAGGGTGGGAGAATGCCAAAGGCTGAGGTTGAGCTGCAGGTGGTGTGCACACAGCCTGTGCTGGCCCCAGGAGTGATCCCAGCCCTGGGGAAGGGCTGTCCACCTACCTGCTGTGTCCTCAAACCACTGCCAGCTGCAAGCTTTCCCAGTGCTCTTGGGGGCCCTTCCTCCCTGCCACCCTCTACACAATCCCACAGTGTCCCCCAGCTCTGGAGAGCACCCCCAGAGCAAGGCAGCTCCCCTCTGTGCAGGGCTGGGAGAGAGAAGCATCAAGTCCCAGCCTTGGCAATCCCTGCAGGCCTCAATTGGGACATTGCCCCCTCCCAGCAGATTTGGTTCCAGCCCCCCCCAGCAGCCTGCCTGTCCCAAAGGAATCCATCTGGGAGTAATTAGCAGGCATGCTGCAACTCCCCACAATGGGTTCCATGCCTGCAGGCTCCTCCAGGAGCTGCTGAACCTGTTCTGGACGTGCTGGGGGTGGGAGTGCTGTGGAGTGAAGCCAAGGCTCCCTTCTTCCAACTGCCTTTTGTGTCTCTCCCTGCAGGGAAGAACCTCTACACCAACGAATACGTAGCTATCAAATTGGTGAGTCCTGGGGTGGTCAGGGGGGCCCTGCTCAGGCTGCCTGGGAAGGAGCTGCTCACCCTCCCTGGGCTGTTTCTGGTGGGTCAAGCTGGGTGGGGGCTGGGTGAGGACAGGCAAAACAATCCCCGTGCAGGAGGGGGGACCTGGGCCCGGGGGCTTGGCTTCTCCTGGTTCTCCCTGTGGCCTGTGCCATGCTCAGCTGGTACCAGCAGCACAGAGACCCCCAGGGGAGGGGTGGTCCCCACTGAGAGCTGCTTCTGTTCATGTCTGCCCCAGCACCCAGATCTCTCTGCAGAGCTGGGTCTGGCTCCCACAGTTTTCTCTCTTTGGCTCCTGAGGCTTCATCTCCATTTTGTACCAACCCCCAAATGCTCTCAGTCCTGCTGCTGCCAGCATCTGAAGGAGGTGTGTGACACCCAGACCTCCTGAATGGTCACTCTGCCACAGCCTTAACTGTTCCTCCTTCTCTTCCCCCAAGGAACCCATCAAGTCCCGGGCCCCCCAGCTGCACCTGGAGTACCGCTTCTACAAACAGCTCGGCAATGCAGGTTGGGGGCTGGGCCGGCTGGGCTGGGCTGGGGACTGGGCCGGCTGGGCTGGGGGCTGGGCTGGGCTGGGCTGGGCTGGGGACTGGGCCGGCTGGGCTGGGGGCTGGGGGCTGGGGGCTGGGCTGGGCTCGGCTGGGCTGGGCTCGGCTGGGGGAGGGAAGCTTCCACTCTACGTGACTCTGCAACTTCCCTCCCCAGCCTGAGCAGCCCCTGCCCATCTGCTCGGCTGGGGGAGGCTGATTTTCCACACAGCCTCCGAGTCTAAGCTTTGATCCCTTTTGATTTAGTCCTTTCCCCCCCACCTCCCCCACAGCAGTGCTGGGGATGCAGATGGAGCTGCCTCCTTCACCCTCCTGCCAAGAGCAGAGCCAGGCTGGCTGCAGCACAGGAGGAGGGCAGTGCAGGGACATCCCCCCCCCTCCCCTGTCTGTCTGCAGCCCCTCTCCCAACTCCCTGGCCCTGAGAGCATGGCTCTGTGCTGCTCCACCCTGCCAGGAGCTCTGCCAACCCCTGCTCTGTCTCTTGCAGAAGGAATTCCTCAGGTTTACTACTTTGGCCCCTGTGGGAAGTACAATGCCATGGTGTTGGAGCTGCTGGGCCCCAGCCTAGAAGACCTCTTTGATCTGTGTGATCGAACCTTCACGCTCAAGACCGTCCTGATGATCGCAATCCAGCTGGTGAGGGCACAGCTGCACCTCCCCTGGGCACCAGAGTGGCAGCTGGCCATGGGGGTCACAGCCTGGGGGCACTGCAGGAGGAGAGGGGACAGAGGGGTGAGCAAGGCCCAGCCAGCTACAGGAGGCACTGGCACATCCCAGCCCACCTCCTGCCATAGCTCAGCCTGGCCCTCATCTAGGAGGGTCTTCCTCCTTCCCCGAGAGCCCTTCTCTGAGCAGCTCTGACTGTGTGCTCAAGGTGTGATCAGGAGATGCCAGCCAGAGGGACCTGGAGAAGTAGCCACATGAGAACCTCATGAGGTTCAACAAGGCCAAGCACAAAGTCCTGCACCTGGGCTGGGACAAATCCTGGTACCAACACAGGCTGGGGATGAAGGGCTGGAGAGCAGCCCTGAGGAGAAGGGCTTGGGGGTGATGAGCTGGAGGTGAGCCAGCACTGAGCACTGCCAGCCCAACCCCAGCCCTGTCCTGGGCTGATCCCCAGCAGGGTGGGCAGCAGGGGCAGGGAGGGGATTCTGCCCCTCTGCTGTGCTCTGCTCAGACCCCCCCTGCAGTGCTGGGGCAGCTCTGGAGCCCTCAGCACAGACAGGGAGCTGGTGGAGCAGGGCCAGAGGAGGCCACAGCAATGCTGGCAGGGCTGGAAGCCCTCTGCTGGGAGCCAGGCTGAGAGAGTTGGGCTTGGGCAGCCTGCAGAGGAGAAGGCTCCAGGGAGACCTTCTGGTGGCCTTGCAGTGCTTCAAGGGCTGAGCAGAAAGCTGGGGACAGACTTTGGAGCAGGACCTGCTGGGACAGGACAAGGGGAGGTGGTTTGGAACTGCAAGAGGGAGATTGAGAGTGGAGAGAAGGAAGAAATGTTTGACCCTGAGGGTGCTGAGAGCCTGTCCCAGGCTGCCCAGAGAGGTGGGAGCTGCCCCATGGCTGGCACCACTGCAGGTCAGGCTGTGTGGGGCTGTGAGCAACCTGCTCTGGTTGGGGATGTCCCTGCTGGCTGCAGGGGGTGGGACTGGATGAGCTTTGAAGGTTCCTTCCCACCCAACCCAGTCTGTGACTCCAGGATTCTGTGTCATACCCAGCACCCAAAGCACCTCCTAAAACTGGAGCCTCTCCAGGGCAGTGTCTGCCACACTGCCAGCCTGGGGCTGCCCCTGCACACTGCTGCTCTCCAACTGCCCAGAGCTCCCTGGCACCTTCCAGACAGGATCAGGATTTCTCCTTCCTCACAGGAAGCTTTGAAGGTCCCTTCCCACCCAAACCAGTCTGTGATCCTGTGTGACCAGGCTGAGGTCACCTCCTGGAGCTGCAGAACCTCTTGCCTCGTCCTTTCCGCTCAGAGTGACGTGCAGGCGATGGGAGCAGAGTCAGGCCCAGGGGAGGAGGGGGTGCAGGGAGGTGTGCAGGGCGCAGGCTGGTGCTGAGCTCTTCCTTCTGCCCCCAGATCACCAGGATGGAATATGTCCACACCAAAAGCCTCATCTACAGGGACGTGAAGCCAGAGAACTTCCTGGTGGGGCGGCCGGGCAGCAAGCGGCAGCACACCATCCACATCATCGACTTCGGCCTGGCCAAGGAGTACATCGACCCCGAGACCAAAAAACACATCCCCTACCGAGAGCACAAGAGCCTGACAGGGACAGCTCGCTACATGAGCATCAACACACACCTGGGCAAAGGTGCCTGCTGCCAGCCCTGCCCCCAGCACGGGCAAGGGGGCTGGGGGCGAGCTGCCACCGCAGCTCTGCAGCCCTGGGGGTGTTGGTGGAGTTGGGGTGATGCTGGGCAGGGGGATAGGGGCAGTGGTGGTCATCTTCTCATAGGCTGCAGCAAAAGTGTTTGACTTGAAATTCAAGCAGCAGCAGCTGCAGCAGGGTCACTTGTGGGCAGTTGCAGCTGCAGTGGGCACTGGCAGCACAAAAGGCCAAGGGCAGCCTGGGTGGCATCCAAAGCAGTGTGGCCAGAGCTGGAGAGAGAGGATCCTGCCCCTCTGCTCTGCTCTGTGCTGCTCTGCTCTGGGGAGACCTCACCTGCAGGGCTGGGGCCAGCTCTGGGGCCCCCAGCACAAGAAGGACATGGAGCTGTTCGAGCAGGTCCAGAAGAGGCCACCAAGATGATCAGAGGACTGGAGAACCTCTGCTATGGGGACAGGCTGGAAGAGTTGGGGCTGTTGGGGCTGGAGAAGAGAAGGCTCCAGGGAGACCTCAGAGCAACCTTCCAGGACCTGAAGGGGCTCCAGGAGAGCTGGGGAGGGACTTTGGACAAGGGCTGGGAGTGGCAGGATGAGGGAAAATGGCTTTGAGCTGGGAGAGGGGAGATTGAGAGTGGAGATGAGAAAGAGATTCTTGAGAGTGAGGGTGGGGAGAGACTGGAACAGGTTGCCCAGGGAGGTTGTGGCTGCCCCCTCCCTGGAGGTGTTCAAGGCCAGGTTGGATGAGAAGAGAGAAGAGAAGCCTCTGGTGGCCTTAGAGCTGCATTTCAATATCTGCAGGGGACCTACAGGCAGGCTGGGGAGGGACTGTTCGGAAGGGGCTGTGGGGATAGGCCAAGGGGCAGTGGTTTGAAACTGGAGCAGGGCACAGTTAGGTTGGACATCAGGAGGAAGTTCTGTACAGTGAGGGTTGGGGAGACAGTGGAAGAGGTTGCCCAGGGAGGTGGTTGAGGCTTCATCCCTGGAGACATTGAAGACCAGACTTGCTGTGTCCTTGGGCAGCCTGCTCTAGCTGGAGCTGTCCCTGCTGCCTGCAGGGGGTTGGCCAAGATGCCCTCTGAGGGTCCCTTCCAAGCAGATGCAATCTGTGACTCTGTTTTTGTCTCCACACAGAACAAAGCCGCAGGGATGACCTGGAAGCACTTGGGCACATGTTTATGTACTTCCTCCGTGGGAGCCTCCCTTGGCAAGGCCTCAAGGTAAGTGTCAGGTCCCTCCTGGGCATGGCTGCCCTGTGAGTCTGGGCAGCAGCAGGGAGTGGAGGAGGCTTTGTCCCCTGGGGTGTTGGAGGGCTGGCACCGTGCAGGGGCTGCTGCTGTGAGCTCTGTGCTGCGTGGCTCTAGGTGTGTCCCCCCTGCTTTTGGGTGTCCCGGCTGCTCTCACAGAGGCTGTCCTGGAGCCACACTCCCTGGTGTTCACCCTCCTGGGTGGGAGCTTCCTTGGGGACCAGCTTTAGGCTGTTCCTGGTAAATTGGCACCATGAAAGCATCGTTGGTCTGATGGCAGCCAGTGCCCTGCCCCTGCTGCTGCCCTCCTCCCTGTCCCCGCCAGGCCGACACGCTCAAGGAGAGGTACCAGAAGATCGGCGACACCAAAAGAGCCACTCCAGTGGAGGTGCTCTGTGAGAACTTCCCAGGTGAGGGCTCCTTGTGGGTCTTGCCCCTATCCCCCTTGAGCCTGTGGCTGTGTCCCCCTGCCCCAACCCAGCCCCACTGTGTCCCTGCAGAGGAGATGGCAACCTACCTGCGCTACGTGCGGCGCTTGGACTTCTTCGAGAAGCCTGACTACGACTACCTGAGAAAGCTCTTCACAGACCTGTTTGAGAGGAACGGTTATGTCTTTGACTACGAATATGACTGGGCAGGGAAACCCCTGGTGAGAGGCCAGGGACTGCTGGGCACAGGCTGCTGGATCCCAGGGAGGCGGTGGGGACTTGGTACCACAGCCCCTTGGTGAGAGGCTGCTGGGCCCCAGGGAGGTGGTGGGGACTTGGTACCACAACCCCTTGGTGAGAGGCTGCTGGGCCCCAGGGAGGTGGTGGGGACTTGGTACCACAACCCCTTGGTGAGAGGCTGCTGGGCCCCAGGGAGGCGGTGGGGACTTGGTAGCACAGCGCCCAGCCCTGCTGTGCTCATCACAGGGTGGTAGAGTTGTAGGGGATGGAAGGGACCTCAAGGTTCATCCATCCAGTGCCACCCCCCTGCCAAGGCAGGGGCACCTAGGGCAGGTCACACAGGAACGTGTCCAGGTGGGGTTTGAAAGTCATAGAATCACAGAATTTTTAGGGTTGGAAGGGAGCTCAAGGCTCAGCCAGTGCCAACCCTCCTGCCATGCCCAGGGACACCTCACACCAGAGCAGGTTGCTCACAGCCACCTCCAGCCTGGCCTTAAAAACCTCCAGGGATGAGGCTTCCACCACCTGCCAGGACAACCTGTGCCAGCGTCTCACCACCCTCATGGTGAAGAACTTCTTCCTCACATCCAATCTGAATCCACCCATTTCTGGTTTTGTTCCATTCCCCCAGTCCTATCACTCCCTGGCACCCTAAATAGTTTGCAGAGATGGAGGCTCCATCACCTCCCTGGGCAGCCTTCTCCAGAGCTCTGCCACCCTCACACCAAAGGTTCCTCCTCATGTTCAGATGGAACCTCCTGGGTTGCAGTTTGTGCCCATTGCCTCTTGTCCTGGCACTGGGCACCACTGTGAAGGGTCTGGCCTCACCTTCCTGCCCCCCACCCCTTAGATGTTTGTAAGCATCCATGGCCAAGAGATGAACTCCCCCAGGCTCCCCAGGCACCAGCAGCCAGCTCCACGCTGGGGCTGTCCAGCTGATGAGCTCAAGCTGTGACACAGCAGTCTGAGGCTCCTGCAGCTGAGGGGAGCCCAGCAGTGGAGCTGGCACCTCCCCTTCTGCCATGGGCACCCCCAAGGGCTGGCTGCAGCCACCCACCGAGCGTTGAGCTGCTGGGGCAGGGAGCAGGCCCCGATTCTGGGGTGCTTTGCAGGATCAGGGGGTGCAGGGTGGTGAGAGTTGTGCTGTGCCATGGCTGATGTTGTCCTTGTGGTGTCCCCAGCCCACCCCCATCGGCACGATGCACAGCGAGGTGCAGGTGCAGCCCCCGAACAGAGACAAAGCACAGCCACACACCAAACACCAGGTGAGAGTGGGCACTGGGCACGGGGCACTGGGCATGGGGCACAGCTGGGCTTCTGCTCCACACACTCACACAGCCCAGTGGGGCCTCTGGGCAGCAGCAGAGACTGAGGCAGCCCTTTTGCCCCAGTGCTGTGTGTGGGAGGGCTTCTCCCTGCAGGTTGAGGCTGTGGCTCATGAGGGGACCAAGGCAGTGTCCCCTGTGCCAGGTGGCCTGGCAGAAGCAGGAGGAAGCTGCCATGCGGGGGCTCCAGCATAGCAGGGAAGCACCAGGCCTGGGCTTCAGCTGGCAAACTGCAAGGTTATTGCTGGCCAGGGGCTGTGGGCATGGCACAGGCTGAGCCACTGAGATGCCCCTGGTGCTGTGCCACCACATGGGTAACACTGCCCTGTTCGTGGTGCCACCTCCATCAGTGGAACAGGGACGTGGCATAAGGGAAGGATTTGTGGGACAGCTTGGCAGTGCAAGGCCCTGTGCTGGACAGAGGAGCTGGCTGTGCCCTGGGCACCGGCCGGGCACGGGGGCCGGCAGGGCAGGAGATGGGCAGAGCTGTGCCAGCAGCTCCCTGCCTGTGCCACTGTGGGAAGGTGCCAGGCTGTCCAGGCTCTTCTCTGGCGCTGTGGCCTGGAGGAAATGAGGTCTTGGGGCTGCTGCTATCAAGAGGTGAGCCCTGGGCAGACCTCATCCTCTTGCCTTGAACCTCCCCAGGGAGCAGAGCAGCTGCAACTGAGCTGCAGCTGGGGGTGCAGCACCCACACATCAACCCAGCAGTGCCCCTTGCTGCTCCTGCCCGAGCACAGGGAGCCTGGCACAGCCCTGGCAGTGCTTCCTTAGGGAGAGGGCAATGTCTTCAAAGTACCTCTGGCTTGTTCCTGGGAACTGGCTCCCAGCAAGGTCTGCTCCCTACCTCTGGTCCATGAGATCCCTGTTCAACTTCCCTGCTTGGGAGCAGTGGGACAGCAAAGCACAGAACTCTGCCAGCCTGGCAGCAGGCTCCATCCTGGGGCTGCAGGGTCCCAGCAGGCATGGGGCTCTGCCATGCTCACCATGGCAAGGCAGCTCCGGGCTGTGGGACAGCTGAGGAGCCTGTGCCCTCCAGGAGCAGCGTGGCAGGGGCTGTGCCAGCCTTGATAGGTCTCATTTGCTGGAGAGTGGCCAGAGGCATGGGCTTGGCCCAGCTGCATCTCCCCAGCCTGCTCCAGACAGGGCTGTGTGGGGCTGGTTGTGCTCCTTGGGGCTGGTTGTATTCCTTGGGGCTGGTTGTGCTCCATGGGGCTGGTTGTGCTCCTTGGGGCTGGTTGTGTTCCTTGGGGCTGGTTGTGCTCCATGGGGCTGGTTGTGCTCCATGGGGCTGGTTGTATTCCTTGGGGCTGGTTGTGTTCCTTGGGGCTGGTTGTGTTCCATGGGGCTGGTTGTGTTCCTTGGGGCTGGTTGTATTCCTTGGGGCTGGTTGTGTTCCATGGGGCTGGTTGTGCTCCATGGGGCTGGTTGTATTCCTTGGGGCTGGTTGTGTTCCATGGGGCTGGTGGTGTTCCTTGGGGCTGGTTGTATTCCTTGGGGCTGGTTGTATTCCTTGGGGCTGGTTGTGCTCCTTGGGGCTGGTTGTGTTCCATGGGGCTGGTTGTATTCCTTGGGGCTGGTTGTGTTCCATGGGGCTGGTTGTGTTCCTTGGGGCTGGTTGTGCTCCATGGGGCTGGTTGTGTTCCATGGGGCTGGTTGTATTCCTTGGGGCTGGTTGTGCTCCATGGGGCTGGTTGTGTTCCATGGGGCTGGTTGTATTCCTTGGGGCTGGTTGTGTTCCATGGGGCTGGTTGTGTTCCTTGGGGCTGGTTGTGCTCCATGGGGCTGGTTGTATTCCTTGGGGCTGGTTGTATTCCTTGGGGCTGGTTGTGCTCCATGGGGCTGGTTGTGTTCCTTGGGGCTGGTTGTGTTCCTTGGGGCTGGTTGTATTCCTTGGGGCTGGTTGTGCTCCATGGGGCTGGTTGTATTCCTTGGGGCTGGTTGTGCTCCATGGGGCTGGTTGTGTTCCATGGGGCTGGTTGTATTCCTTGGGGCTGGTTGTGTTCCATGGGGCTGGTTGTGCTCCATGGGGCTGGTTGTGCTCCATGGGGCTGGTTGTATTCCTTGGGGCTGGTTGTGTTCCTTGGGGCTGGTTGTGTTCCTTGGGGCTGGTTGTGCTCCATGGGGCTGGTTGTGCTCCATGGGGCTGGTTGTATTCCTTGGGGCTGGTTGTGTTCCTTGGGGCTGGTTGTGTTCCATGGGGCTGGTTGTGTTCCTTGGGGCTGGTGGTGCTCCGTGGGGCTGGTTGTATTCCTTGGGGCTGGTTGTGTTCCATGGGGCTGGTGGTGCTCCTTGGGGCTGGTTGTGCTCCATGGGGCTGGTTGTGCTCCATGGGGCTGGTTGTGTTCCGTGGGGCTGGTGGTGCTCCATAGGACTGACTGGGCCTCGTTGGGATGGTTGTGCCCCAAGGGGCTGGCTGGGCTCTATGTACTGCCCTGAGGGACATGCCCAGAGCCTGGCTGCACTGCCAGGGGGCTGTGTGTGGCAGGGAGGGCACAGCCCCACGCTGCCACGGCAGGGACTGCTCCGGGGAGCCGCAGGGACGGTGCTGTGCCGGTGCCCTCCCCCGTCACAGACTCTGCTGCCTCGGTCATGGTTTTGCTTTTGCATGTTCTTATTTTCTCGACTCCCTTTGCCACTCTTCTCCTTGCCCTTTCCCACCACCTCCTCCTCCCTTTTCTTCCCCATTCTTCCTCTTTTCTTTTGTTTCTTTTCATCCTGTTCCTCCTGCCTGGCCGAGCAGCCACCCGAGGGGACGGAGGTGTGGGATCCTCAGGCCGGTGTGCAGCCTGCCGAGGAGCCTTTGGGAGCTCAGCTGGCAGCCGGCAGGCTCGGGGGGTCCGTCCAGGTACACACAACCACGCGCCGAGGGCACGGGGGGCACGGGAGGGAGCAGAGCCAGCCTGTGCCAGGCGGCCTGCAGCCCAGCGCGGGGCACGGCTGTCTGTGGGCAGCGCTGGGGATCAGCCCTGCCCCCCAGCCTGGGGGGGCATCAGGGCCATGCATGGCCTGGGCTGCCACACAGGCTGCCCTGTCCCCATGGCACTCCACACAGGCTACGCTGTCCCCATGGCACTGCCACACAGGCTGCCCTGTCCTCATGGCACTGCCACACAGGCTGCTCTGTCTCCGTGGCACTGCCACACAGGCTGCCCTGTCCCCATGGCACTCCACACAGGCTGCCCTGTCCCCGTGGCACTGCCACACAGGCTGCCCTGTCCCCATGGCACTCCACACAGGCTGCCCTATACCCATGGCACATGGGTGCTCACAGCTCAGACAAGGCTGGCACTGCTTCCTAGGTACCCTGGGTGCTGCCGTGGCACTCGGAGGGCTGTTAGTACTGGATGAGCACTGGCTCTGTGCCACACTGCAGCCCAGTGGGCATCAGGCTCTGCCTTCAGTGCAGCCTGTGCCAGCAGTGCTGGACCAGGAGGCCTTCTCCCAGGTGGGGACTTCCCTGTGCCTCCTGGGCTGGGTCCTGCTTCTCCTCCCTTCCCTGGGCACCCCTCAGCCTCTTGCCTCTGCCTGGGTCCTGCACTTGCGCCGTTGGCCTCCTGCTCGCCGCCCTCGCTGCCCTCTGCCCCCCTTGGCCTGGTGTGCTGCAGCCCCTGCTGCTGGTGGGGCAGCCCTGGTGGCTGCCCAGGGGCTGGGCCTGTGCTGCTTCCTCTGTCTCTGCTGCCATCCCTGCTGCTCCTTGCTGCTGCTCCGCAGTGAATCTCTGCTGGTGCTTGGTCCCAGAGCCTGGGCAGAGAAGGGCTGGGGCTGGGGCAGGCCCTGGGGCCAGCTCATGCTCTGCCCAGCTCCTCCTGTGCCATGTCCCCTCCCTGCCAGGGTGGCTGCTCCCTGCTCTTGCAAACCCCAAATCCTGTCCTCTGCCTGTGCCCAGCACTGCAGGGGGTGTTGGTGAAGCTCAGAGGTCTCTGGGCTGGTTTGGGGGGTGGGGGTGTGGCTTGACGTGGCCCTGCCAGCTGGGCACTGTGGCTGTCAGATGGCAGCTCCTCCATGAGACTGGGCAAGGCTGAGCCTCTTAGCTTGGTGATCCTGCGGGCTGTGCATCCCCAGGGAGCTCCTGGCTTTGTGGGCACGGGCCAGGCAGGGTTTAGGCAAGTCCCAGCTGCCTGTACCAAGCCCAGCTCACTTGGGTGACTTGGATCTCCTGCCAGCCTTGGCACCATGCACAGCCCTGCTGCCCTGGTGAGCAGGCAGGAGCTCAGGGGCACCTCAAGGCTGGCAGGAGCCCACAGGGCTGGGGACTCGGACTGGGGAGCAAGAGCTGTGTCCAGCTGCTGAGCCATGGCAGAGTCTCCTTGGAGCCAGCAGCTTCCTGGGGCCAGGCCTCCTGGGTGTGCTGGAGCTGGCAGCCATCGAGGTGTGCAGGGGTTCTGGGATCCTCCTTGAGACTCCAAGAGGATCCAGCCCCTCGGTGTGCCGGGGCTGCTCGGGAGTGCTCCACACCGAGGCTGAGCACTTCCCAGCACTGTCTGGGGGGGTGTGGCACCATCCTGCTGCCCTGTGCAGGGCCCTCCCGGCTCATGCAGGGCTCTGGGGAGGGGCTTCTGGGGTTGCACCTCTCTGGGATGCAGCTCCGTGGGGTGGGGGCTGAGGGCCGGGGGCTGCCCCTCACTGCCGCTGCTCTCTCTGCAGGTGATGAGCTCCACCAACGGAGAGCTGAACACGGACGACCCCACGGCAGGACATTCGAACGCCCCCATCACAGCCCCCACCGAGGTGGAGGTGACAGACGATACAAAGTAAGGACAGGCACCGCCCTGCTGCCTCCTGCTCGCAGCGGCCTCGGCCTTCAGCAGCTGCTGGGGAGGAGCAGCCCAGCCCCCAAGCCCAGCCCTAGAGCCTAACCCCAGAGCAGAGTCCCAGAGCCCAGCCCCAAAGTCCAGCCCTAGAGCCCAGCCCCAAACTCAGCCCTAGAATCTAACCCCAGAGCCCTGTCCCAGAGCCCAGCCCTGCTGCTCTGCAGGGCCACCACCCTCAGCTCCTTCCCCCCTCACCCTGCTCAGCCCTGAGGGTCTCACACCCTTCCCACAGCCAGCACAGAGAGGCAGAACAGAGCTGGGGACATTTCTCCTCCAGGAGCCCCATCTCTGGCTGCTGCTGTTTGCTGTGGCTGGCAGTGCACATTCCATGGCCACTGTCACTCACTGTGGCCATCACAGTTTGCTAGGGTCTGGAAGGGACCTCTGGGGACCATCCAGTCCAAGCCCCCTGCTCCAGCAGGGCATCCACAGCAGCTTGCCCAGCACCACAATGCCCAGGGGGGGTTGGAAGCTCTCCACACCAGGAGACTCCACAACCTCTCTGGGCAGCCTGCTCCAGGCCTCCAGCACCCTCACACCAAACAACTTTCTCCTCCTGCTCAGCTGGAACCTCCTGGGTTCCAGTTTGTGCCCATGGCCTCTTGGCCTGTCCCTGGGCACCACTGAGCAGAATCTGGCCCCAGCCTCTTGCTATTTGCCCTTTAGTGTTCCCAGTCCAGCCCCTGCCCTGTGCCAGGGCACTTCCCACAGCAGCTGTGCCCGCAGGGGCTCACCAAGAAGCTGGGGGAGTTCCCATCCCCCTTCCTCCGACTCTGCCCCGACCATGGCGCTGCTGACCCCCTCCATGTGCAGGCCGGGCTCTGGCAGGGTCCCCTCTGTCCCCAGGTGCTGCTGTTTCTTCAAGAGAAGGAAGAGGAAAACCACCAAGCGTCGCAAGTGAGCCGTGGGGCCGGGCGGAGCGGCGTGCGGTGCCTGCTCTCTCCCTCCGGCCGCGGCTGGATCTTCACCTGCGGAGCCGGCGGCGGCCCCGGGGTTTGTGCGGGGCCGGGGGAGGGGGGTGCCGAGCCGGACGGGCTCCCCCCAGCGCCCCAGGCGCAGGCGGGGAGCGGGGACTCCCCAAAACTGCTTTGTCTTTTTTTTTTTTTGTCCTCTGCCACTCGCCCGTGGCCGTTTGACTCGAACCAAGCCCAACTTCGCTGAGTTCCTGCGTCCGACACCAAGAGAAAAAACAAAACAAAAAACACAAAAACAAGACAAAAGATTTAAAAAAAAAATAATAACGGAGAGAAAAAAAAAAGAAAAAAAAAGAAAAAAAGGCAACAACCTGAACCCACCCCACAGAGTCACTTTGCTTCTGAGTTGGCAGCTGGGGATCAACTCTCACAGATTCTGCCCTGTGGCAGCAGCAGCAAAGGAGGAGGAGGAAGAGGAGGATGAGGAGAAGGAATTGAGGAATTACTCTTTTTTTTTTTCCTCTTTTTCTTTTTTTTCATTCTTTTTTTTTTTTCTGTTGCTTCTTTGTCTCTTAAGTTAATTTAAAGTGAGTCTCGGTGCAGAGTGCTGAGTCGTCAGTCTTTGAGCGTCACCTTCAGTGCTGCTCCATTCTGCTCTTCCAGCCTGTGCTCCCCTCCCCCCTGCCCCGCCCCCACGTTGGGTTCCCTTCCCCCCTGCCGGCGGTGACAGCAGCGAGGTGTCGGTAGGGGGATGGGTGTGGGGGAATGGGGGCAGACCCCCAGCATTTTCCACGCACTTTTGGTAGGAGTGCAGCTGTGCTTGGTCCTGCCAGGGACAGGTCGTTGAGTCCGGGGGCACAGGCAGGCAGGGACAAGGGCTAGGCAGGCACTGCGCTGCCCCAGCTGCTGCCAGGGTGCCTGGCAAGACCAAAAGGAGCCCAAGGGGAGGTGGCAGAGCAGGGAGGGAAGATGAAGCTGCCTCAAAGGGAAGCAGCCTCCAGCCTGGTCTCTGGTGCTGCCGTGGCTGAGGGCTGGAGCTGTCAGTGTGCAGGGGCAGCACCAGAGCTGCCCGGCAGCTCTTTTGGGTCTTTTTTGTTTGTTTTTCAAACTCTTTGTGTCTGAGACTCCCACAGTGGGCCTGGGGCTGCTCCCTGGGGCAGCAGTGGGCACGGGGTGGGTCGTGGGGAGCAGGCACAGAGGCACTAAAGGCATCAGGGTGGTCAGGCACTGCTGGTGCTGCCAGCGTGGCCTCCCTGGCACTGCGAGGGTCTGATCCTGGGGCTGGGGGAAATGGGAGGTTTTGCAGCTTAACCACGGACACAGTGAGACACACGGACACAGACAGACAGACACCTCCCCCACTGCCCCTGCTCCTCACTCCCCTGGGCACCGCAGCTTCCCCACCCGGCTGACCTTGTCCTGGTGTATTGATCACGACACGTTTAGGGAGTGGGAGGGAGGGGTGAGCAACACTTATCTTTACCAAAAACCTCTTGTTCTGCCCCAAAGGAGGAGCTGAGGCTGTGCTGAGGCTTTGGGGGAGGAGAGGAGTGGGGGGGCGGGGGCGGGGGGTGGGCAATGCGACCATCTGTGGCTGCTTCCAAACACTTGTCCAAAGTGACCCTCTCTGGGGCCCCCGAATTGCAGGAGGCATTGCTCCGGCCTCGGGGGTGCATGAGGGGTGTGGGGGACACCCAGCCCTGCCTGGGCACCACGAGGAACCCTGGGGAGGGGCCGCACCGTGGCCTCTCTTCCTCCTCAATTCGGGGTTGTGCCCCCCCCCCCAGCTTCAGCTTCTCCTGGGCTGGAGCAGGGCAGGAGGGCACCGGCACAGCCCCGGCCGCATCCCCGGGCAGGGCTGTGGCTGATGTCCTCCTTTCGGCCTCGCCTCCCACAGCGAGGCAAAGAAAAATGAAAGAAAAATGTTCCCCCAAAAACTCGCCTTAAATTTTCCCTGGAAGTGGAGCCTGTGGACAGCGTCGCTCAGCCCAAGCCCAGCAGAGGCCGAAGAGGAGCCGTGGAGGGGAAGGGTCTGGCTCTGGCTGTGCCCTTTCTGCTGTTGGGGGTGAGGGGCAGCCGAGGGTGGTGGCACCACCCCCGGGGGCTTGGCCTCCTTCCGGCGAGGAGGCCAAACGCTGGGAATGTACCTGCGGGGGTGTTCCATTTGCCTGTTTAGTTTCTGCTCGACACCAAGGAAAGGCAATTGCAACTTCTCGGATGTTTCCTGGAAGCCATAGAATTTAAGGGGCTTTGTTTTGTTTCTTTTTTTCTCCCTTTTTTTTTTTAATAAAACAAAAAAAAACAATCAAATAAAAAAAAATCTTAAAACCCCTCCAGCATCTTTCTGTGCTTGATTGCAGGGCCCAGAGGGTGGGGGACAAGTGACCAGCTCCTTCTTTTCAGTTGAGGTTCAACCAGCAGCCCATTCCCCATCCCGGTGGGAGCTGCCTCAGCCCTGTCAGTAGTTCCCTGGTTGTGCTTTTCCTGCTGCTGAACAGCACCGAGCTAAAAATGCAGCTCCACATTGGTGCTTCATACGAAGCCGGAGCAGGGGAGGTCAGGGGAGTGAGGCTGATGGCTCCGAGCAGCTCCCGGAGCTGTTCCTGCACAAAGGCTGCAGGGGAGGGCAGCGACCCCCTGGAGCTCAGCCCTCCGGCACCGGCTGGGCTCTGACTGGGGCCAGCCTGAAGGGCCACAGCCCACATGGGGTGAGGGACTCCGGAGAGCCCTCGGCCTTGCAGCTGAGGAGGAGGACCGATGGGCTGAGCATCGTGTGCTTGAGCCAGTTGATATCCAGCCACAGCCTCAGGCCCTTGTGCCTCCTCCATGCATACCAGGGCGGCAGGAGAAGAGGTCCCAGGCTGAGCTCCCTGCTGTTCCCAGCACCGAAGCACTTCCAGAGGGCTGGAAGCTCCCACAGCCAGGCCCAGGGGATCCATTTCACCAGGAGGCTCCTACACAGCCCTGCCGCTCCCTGGGCATCACCAAGGTGTTGAGCAAGGTGCCCAGGAGCTGCCAAAAGAGACTTTCCTGGGAGCTGCTGCTGATTCCAGGGCAGAACAGATCTCGGCCCTCGGTGCTGCCTCATCCCTGCTGCTGCCTTCCAGCTCTGCCTGCACAGAGGGCAGGGAAAAGCCTCCACCCCCTCACTGCTGCTGCTGCTTTCAGACCTGGAGTCAGTGAGGGCCAGGGCAGCTTTCAGCAGCCGTGGTTCATTGGTCAAACCTTTCATTCAAGGTCATTCAGTCATAAAAAAGCCAGGCTGAGCCTGCCCCACACGCAGACAGCAGAGCTCCCACTCAACCCCCTGCGGCCCTCCCGCCCTAGAGGCTCAGAGGCACCACCCTAACCTCATTACCCAGTGCTTTGGGCCTCCCAAGCAGCATCTGCCTCTGTCTGGGGACTACTGAGGGTCACTCTTGAGGGGCTTGGCTCATCCCCCATGCCCCGGGATGGGGAAGTTGAAGGCCTCACAGACTGATAGAATGGTTTGGATTGGAAGGGACCTGAAAGCTCATCCAGTTGCAACCCCTGCCATGGGCAGGGGCACCTCCCACCAGCCAAGGTTGCTCAAGGCCACATCCAGCCCGGCCTTGAACACCTCCAGGCAGGGCACATCCACAGCCTCCCTGGGCAACCTGTTCCTGCATCTCACCTTGCAGCGCTGGCTTGGGGGAACCAGCTGGACACTGTTCCTTCCTCCCTCCGAGCCTCCATCAGCTCCCTCCGAAGCACACAGAGAGGCCACTAAAGACAACCTGGCTGTCTTTATTGATTCCTATTTACAGATCACGAAGCTGGCCGGAAGCAGAGTGAGCACTGGACGAGAGCAGCGAATACATTCAGCGACAGAGCGCCGCGGGCCAGGCGGCCCCGGCCCCGGCCCCGGCTCCGCCCGCAGGGTGAGGTGGAACCACAGAGGGATGGCTCTTAACTTCTTCTGGGAACAGGCAAGTCCAACGAGGAGTTACATTCATCTATCTACAAAAGCCAGAACTGCATCGAACTGCATCAAAGCTGTTAGGAACAGAAGCTGCTCAGGTGTAGCTCAGTCTGAGTCCTCTCCCTCCCCTGCAGGACCAGCGCCCGGCCCCGCCTGGGGGGGTGATGGGCAGGGAGGGTGGATCTGGGGCAGAGAATCAGCAGAACAAAAGAGAAGTAAAAAGAATTCTTCCAGGGAAGAGCCAGCAGGGAGCCTGAGCAGGGTCTGCTGCCTCATCCCTGCCTCTTCCCAACTCCAACCATTTCCTCTATTGCCACAAGGAGGCCCCGGGGGGCTGCACCCCCCCCTCCCAGCAGAGAGCCCTCCCCGGGGCAGCAGCTGCGAGAAGAGAGGCAGAGGCAAGGGAGCAAGCACAGGGCCCTGCAGTGTTCATGTCTCACACCTCGCATTGCACAGAGTCAGGTTCAGTAACCAAGTCATGGACCCAGCTTTTTTTTTTTTTCCTTTTTTTCTCGTTTTTCTTCTTTTTTTTTTTTTCAATTTTTTTCTTTCCTGTTTTTTGTGTTTCAGTCTCTTGCTGTGTACTGGCCTTGTTCAGAACGTCCTACCTCGAAGCAGGCTGACAATAAACACATCTGACAACGGCTTCCTAGGGAAGGGAACACACTATGGACACTAATAGCTACTGGTTAGGAGGTGGAGGCTGCTCCTGCCCCGGGCAGTGCTGCACGGTGGGGGAGGGGACACCCAGCAGCCACCCACCACGGGCAGGGCCCCACGGAGGAGGAGACATCTATGCCCCAGCGGGGGAGCAGGCACCGAGGCCGAGCAGGTTCCAGCTCTGAGCAGCTCCGTGCAGTGGCAGCTGCTGCCTGGTGAGTTCCAACAGCTCTGCCTGCCCAGAGAGGAGGTGTGGCAGGGCTGGGCCTCAGCTCTGAGCAGCACCAACCCTGCAGTGAGTCCTGAGCAGGCTCCAGGAGGGCTCTGGCCCCACTGCTCTGCAGGGCTTTGATTATAACTTCCCCTGTGGAGGAGGAGGAAGAGTAGGAAATGGTCTTCACCAGCAGGCAGCGAGTGTGGGGCTGGGTGGGCAGCCATAAGGAGCCACCCCCCTCCTCCTGCTGAGCTGGAGCTGCTTACAGGGAGCAGCAACTGTACCAGGTAAGAGCTGAAGGGCCCCAGGACAGGTGGTGTCTGTAACTCCATCCTCCTCCTGCTCTGGGCAGGCTGTGCAAGCACACAGCAAGCACAGAGCCCTCCCTGCTCTCCTGCCCTGTGTCACAAAGCCTCCTCCAGCTGCTGCAAGCAGGCAGCTGCAGCACAGCCTCTCTCCCTGCTCTGCAGCAGGCTCAGGCTGGGGCAGCAATGCAGGGAGAGAGAAAAATGCATTGGAAAGTGGGTGGGAAGAGCAGCAGCAGAGGAGCACAGAGGGGCTGGGCAAGGCGAGGCCCCTGCTGGCTCCAGCTGATGCACCCTGGGCACTGATGGGCACAGGACCCACCAGTGCAGGTACCTGCCCCTGGGCACTGCAAGAGGCCTTTCTGACCCCTCCCATCACCTGGAACATGCCAGAGGCTGAGGCAGCACCACCAGGCCCCAACAGAAGGAGGGCAGGGCAGAGCCTGCCCAGCCAGGCCCCGTGGGGGAGGTCACTGTGGCATCACCAACTGCCCCAGGTGCAGGATTGTCACAGATGGGTGAGGAGGACATGAGAGGGCTGCAGTCTCTTCAGAGGTGCTCCAGGTTGGATGTGTTCCTCAAGCCCCTGCGGAGCTGGCATGGTGCAGCCCTGGGGTACAAGGCCACTTGCCACAAGTGTTCAAAGGCAGCCCTGGGGGCCATGGCTGGCAGCAGGGACGGGGCTGGGCACGGTGCCCACTGGCACCACCTCAGCTGCTGAGCCAGAGCAGAAGAGGCTGGGCCACAGCAGCCTGGGCTTGAGTCTCTTTGCAGCATCATCTCCTCACAGCAAGCAGAACCACAACCAGAGCCACTCCTTTCCATGCTTCTGGCTGGTGGGGAAAAGCTTCTACATTCATTACAGTCCAGGAAATGCATCGCCTTAGGGTGGGGTTAACGAGGGGGGGGAGTGAGAGACGACAGCCACAGACAACCTACGAATGGTACTGGGGTACCAGCTGCCCTGGCACCGAGTTGCTCTGGTAGGGGACAGCAGCAGAATCACCACCAGCACGAGGCAGAGGACGAGCTGGGAAATGGTTTGGAAGTGAGAGACCTTCAGCCAGGGCAGCTCCGCTCGCTGCGGTCGAACTCAGCCAAGAAGTTTCGTTCGGGAGGCGAGGGGGAAGAGGAGGAAGAGTCTAAGGGGCAGCTGGCAGCTGCACTATGTGTAGAAGATGATCTCTGGGATCTGTCCATCCTCCACCGAGGTGCCGTTGTTGTTGCCTGCGGCGTAGCAGAAGGTGAAGCAGGTCTTGGCGCCGCTGGTCGGCGACTCGTGGATCACTTTGCGCAGCCCTTTGGTTCCGTAGTGCGAATCTGGACCCTGCCATGGCCACACAACAACAGCAGCACCTCAGGAGGGGCTCACACAGCAGCCTGCTGGCAAGCCTGGGCCTCACAGCCTGGGCTGATGGTGTCTGCACACTCAATCCCTGATTCCCAGCATGGAGGGCTGGGAAAGGAGCTCTGGAGATCATCCAGTCCAAGCCCTTGCTCCAGCAGGGCACCCACAGCAGCTTGCCCAGGAGCACAATGCCCAGGGGGGGTTGGAAGCTCTCCACACAAGGAGACTCCACAACCTCTCTGGGCAGCCTGCTCCAGGCCTCCAGCACCCTCACACCAAACAACTTTCTCCTCCTGCTCAGATGGAACCTCCTGGGGTCCAGTTTGTGTCCCTTGCCCCTTTCCCTGGGTACCACTGAGCAGAGTCTGGCCCCAGCCTCTTGCCCCCCACAGCTCCTTTAGCTCTTGCTGAGCATTGCTCAGACCCCCTCTTGGGCTGCTCTTCTGCAGGCTCTCAGCCTTTGCTCCTCACAGAGCTGCTCCAGGCCCCTCAGCAGTTAGATACCAACTGCTTGAGCCCTGGCAGGCAGGCTCTGAGGACACCCCCTCAGAACTGCAGCTCCTCTGTACACACCAAACCCCCATGACTAAGGTACCTGTTCATAGAACCATGGAGTGGGTTGGCTTGGAAGGGACCTTAAAGATCATTCAGTTCCAACCCACTGCCACAGGCAGGAACACCTCCCACACTAAGCCCAGGTTGCTCAGTGCCCATCCTGTTCATTCCTGTGCCCTTGCCAGACCAGTTACAACCCCCCTGTGGTGCAGGTTCTTGCTGCACCAAGGCAAGGATCACAGAGCAGACAGAATCAACCAGATTGGAAAAGACCTTTGAGATCATCCAGTCCAACCTATCACCCAACACCATCTGATCAACTCAACCATGGCACTGAGTGCCTCATCCAGGCTTATTTTAAACACTTCCAGGGATGGTGACTCCAACACCTTCATGGGCAGCACATTCCAATGGCCAATCTCTCTTTTTGGGAAGAATTTCTTCCTACCATCCAGCCTAAACCTCCCCTGGCACAGCTGGAGACTGTGTCATAGAATCAGTCAGGGTTGGAAGGGACCACAAGGATCATTCAGTTCCAACCCCCCTGCCATGGGCAGGGACACCTCACACTGCATCAGGCTGGCCAGAGCCTCATACAGCCTGGCTGCAAACACCTCCAGGGATGGGGCCTCAACCACCTCCCTGGACAACCCATTCCAGGCTCTCACCACTCTCATGATGAAGAACTTCTTCCTCACATCCAGCCTGAATCTCTCCACTTCCAGCTTTGTTCCATTTCCCCCAGTCCTATCACTACCTGATAGCTGGGGAGGGACTTTTTAGGCTTGCTTATAGCCCCCTTCAGATACTGGAAGGCCACAATAAGGTCACCTGGGAGCCTTCTTTTCTCCAGACTGAACAGCCCCAACTCTTTCAGTGTCCTCTCCTTCTGTCCCTGCTTGCCTGGGAGAAGAGACCTTCAAGATCGCACCACAAAGCCTCAAGAGGCAGAGCAAAGAACCAGGCTGCAGCGACAGGAGGAGAGCAGCTGCTTCCCCCCCTCTCTTTGCCTGGCAGCCATGGGCAGGTGGGGAGGGTACCTTCAGAGTGGCACAGGCTGTGTAGTTGACGTTGGGGAGGATCTCGACAGGCTCCTTGAACATGACGCGGAAGGTGCTGGAGGAGCCGTCGCAGCTGAAGCCGGTGTCGTTCTGCCCCAGCACTGTGTTGCTGTCCGTGTGGATGATCTGCAAGGCACAGCCACAGCCTCAGCCAGGCCCCTGCTGCAAGCTTGTCCTGCACTGCTGCAGGCACCTCACAGAGTCACAGACTGCATCTGCTCCCAAGGGACCCTCCAAGGGCATCTCGGCCAAGCCCCCCGCAGGCAGCAGGGACAGCTCCAGCCAGAGCAGGCTGCACAGGGACACATCCAGGCTGACCCTGAATGATTCCAGGGATGGAGCCTCCACCACCTCCCTGGGCAACCTGTGCCAGTGTCTCCTCACCCTCACTCTGCAGAACTTCCTCCTGATGTCCAACCTAACTCTGCCCTGCTCCACTTTCAAACCATTGTCCCTGGTCCTATCCCCACTGCCCCTTCTGAACAGTCCCTGCCCAGCCTGCCTGGAGCCCTTGCAGGTACTGGAAGGATGCTCTAAGGTCTCCCTGGAGCCTCCTCTAAGGTCTCCTCTCAGCCTCCTCTTCTCCACACTAACCCCTCCCAGCTCCCTCAGCTGCTCCTCACCAGCCCTGCTCTCCAGACCCTTCACCAGCCTCAATGCTCTTCTCTGGAACCACTCCAGCCCCTCAGTGTCCTCCCTGGAGCAGGGGGCCCAAATCAACCCAGGATTCAAGGTGCAGCCAGTGCTGGGTACAAAGGGACAATCCCTTTCTGCTGACCACTCTACTACTGATCCTGCGATGCTGCTGGCCTTGGCCACCTGGGCACAATCCAGTCTTGAAATACCACTCCAGCCTTTAAACAAGATCCTGATGGACTTCAGACAATAGAGTCCCCCTCAGAGCTCATCATGCTCACTGGTGGTGTGAGGCCACACAGCAGCACTGTCCAGGCCCAGCACAGACCCAGCAGCTGCTTTCTCTTCTCTCTCCTCCTTCAACTGTGGCTGCTCTGCTGCAATCATCCAGCTGGGAGCCAAAGAAGGCCCAAGCAGAGCTGCAGCACCCCCAGGGCAGAGCTGCTGGTGTGGGGAGCACCCCCAGCTTGCTCCCAAACTGCGTCACCAAGCTCCAGGAGATATTTCCAGAGGCTGTGGGCTGGGGAGATCCTGCAGTGACGCAAGCGAGGGGACAGCAATAATCCCTCTGATCCCCAGTGCCCCATCTGGCCCTGGCTGCATCTGCCAGCACCCTGGCCAGGAAGCACACCCAGCCCCTTCTCCCTTCAGATTTTGGTGCCCATGGACCCAAACCTGTGTGAGCAGCCCCTCAGGAGCCAGCAGGGAGCAGTACCTGGATGTTCACTTGGTAATCCGTGGGGCCGTGGATGGATCCATAGAGCCCAAACCCAACCACGAAGATCCTCTTGTTGACAGAGAACCTGCAGGGACAGGGCAGAGGAGTCAGAGCAGCCTGGCACTGCTTGGGCACAAGAAAGACACAGCAAAGTTCACAGAATCTCAGAATGGGTTGGAAGGGGCCTTAAAGCTCAGCCCAACCCCCCTGCCATGGGCAGGGACACCTCCCATCAGCCCAGGGTGCTCAGGGCCTCATCCAGCCTGGCCTTGAACACCTCCAGGGAGGGGACATCCACAGCCTCCCTGGGCAACCTGTGCCAGGCTCTCCCCACCCTCACTCTCAGCAATTTCTTCCTCATCTCCACTCTCAATCTCCCCTCTCCCAGCTCAAAGCCATTGTCCTCATCCTGGCACTCCCAGCCCTTGTCACAAGTCCCTCTCCCCAGCTCTCCTGGAGCCCCTTCAGGTACTGGAAGGCTGCTCTGAGGTCTCCCTGGAGCCTTCTCTTCTCCAGCCCCAACAGCCCCCTCAGCCTGTTCCCACAGCAGAGGTTCTCCACCATTCTGATCATCTTGGTGGCCTCCTCTGGACCTTTCTCCAGCAGCTCCCGTGTGCAGGCAGCAGGGACAGCTCCAGCCAGAGCAGGCTGCCCAGGGACACATCCAGGCTGATCCTGAATGTCTCCAGGGATGGAGCCTCAACCACCTCCCTGGGCAACCTCTTCCACTGTCTCCAAACCCTCACTCTGCAGAACTTCCTCCTGATGTCCAACCTAACTCTGCCCTGCTCCACTTTCAAATCACTGCCCCTTGGCCTATCCCCACAGCCCCTTCTGAACAGTCCCTGCCCAGCCTGCCTGGAGGTCCTCTGCAGATACTGAAATGCAGCTCTAAGGTCTCCCTGGAGCCTTCTCTGGCACAGCCTTTTGGTTACCTCCTGGCTTGCTCTAAAAGCTCAAGCACACAAGGCTTGCAAACCCCCACACCTGTGTCACCATGGGTGGGCTTTGCTTGTTTCTCTACAGGCTGACATCTAACCAGCAGCAAAGAAGCCACAGCCAGCAGTTTAGCCTAATCTCTCCTCAAAGAGCCAAAAGGAGGTCCAAATGTGGCTTCTTGAAGCCACTCAGAGCAGGGAACCAACCTCGTGGCTGACAGAGCCAAGCACAGGAGGAAGCCACGAGCTGTCTGGTGGCTCCAACCACTCTGTACAGCTGTAGGAAGCCACTTGAGAAGGAGAGAGGGGAAAAAAAAAAATCCCCCCAGAGGCCTCCAGGTTGGCTGGAAACCTTCACCAAGAGAACAGCAAAGTGGCAGCCTGCAGCTGGGCACTGCAGATTGAGGCATTGAGTGATGCTTTGTGCCCTTTTGGGGTGGAAGTTATAGAACCATAAAATTGTCAGGGTTGGAAGGGAGCTCAAGGCTCAGCCAGTGCCAACCCCCTGCCATGGGCAGGGACACCTCACACCACAGCAGGTTGCTCACAGCCACCTCCAGCCTGGCCTTGAACACCTCCAGGGATGAGGCTTCCACCACCTCCCTGGGCAACCTGTGCCAGGCTCTCACCACCCTCATGGTATAAAACTTCCTCCTCACATCCAATCTGAATCTCCTCACTTCTAGTTTTGCTCCATCCCCCCCCAGTCCTGTGCCTCCCTGACACCCTCCAAAGTCCCTCCCCAGCTTTCCTGGAGCCCCCTTCAGATCCTGGAAGGCCACCAGAAGGTCTCCTGGGAGCCTTCTCCTCTCCAGCCTGCACAACCCCAACTCTCTCAGGCTGTGCTCACAGCAGAGCAGCTCCAGCCCTCTGCTCATCCTCATGGCCCTTCTTCCAACACCTCCAGATCCTTCCTGTAATAGAGGCTCCAGACCTGGATGCAGTACTCCAGGTGGGGTCCCACCAGAGCAGAGTAGAGAGGGAGAATCCCCTCCCTGGCCCTGCTGGCTGTGCTTCTCTTGCTGCAGCCCAGGATGTGATTTGCCTTCTGGGCTGCAAGTGCTCACTGCTGGCTCAAATCAGGGTCTGGTGGGCGGAGGGGCTCAGCTGTAGGGGGGGCTCAGCTGTAGGGGGGGGGCTCAGCTGTAGGGGGGGGCTCAGCTGTAGGGGGGGGGCTCAGCTGTAGGGGGGCTCAGCTGTAGGGGGGGCTCAGCTGTAGGGGGGGGCTCAGCTGTAGGGGGGCTCAGCTGTAGGGGGGTTCAGCTGTAGGGGGCTCAGCTGTAGGGGGGGGCTCAGCTGTAGGGGGGCTCAGCTGTAGGGGGGCTCAGCTGTAGGGGGGGGGCTCAGCTGTAGGGGGGGCTCAGCTGTAGGGGGGCTCAGCTGTAGGGGGGGCTCAGCTGTAGGGGGGCTCAGCTGTAGGGGGGGGCTCAGCTGTAGGGGGGCTCAGCTGTAGGGGGGCTCAGCTGTAGGGGGGGGCTCAGCTGTAGGGGGGGCTCAGCTGTAGGGGGGCTCAGCTGTAGGGGGGGCTCAGCTGTAGGGGGGGCTCAGCTGGAGGGGGGCTCAGCTGTAGGGGGGGGCTCAGCTGTAGCGGGGGCTCAGCTGTAGGGGGGGCTCAGCTGTAGGGGGCTCAGCTGTAGGGGGGCTCAGCTGTAGGGGGGGCTCAGCTGTAGGGGGGGCTCAGCTGTAGGGGGGCTCAGCTGTAGGGGGGCTCAGCTGTAGGGGGGGCTCAGCTGTAGGGGGGCTCAGCTGTAGGGGGGTTCAGCTGTAGGGGGGCTCAGCTGTAGGGGGGTTCAGCTGTAGGGGGGGCTCAGCTGTAGGGGGGCTCAGCTGTAGGGGGGCTCAGCTGTAGGGGGGTTCAGCTGTAGGGGGGGCTCAGCTGTAGGGGGGCTCAGCTGTAGGGGGGCTCAGCTGTAGGGGGGGTTCAGCTGTAGGGGGGCTCAGCTGTAGGGGGGCTCAGCTGTAGGGGGGTTCAGCTGTAGGGGGGGCTCAGCTGTAGGGGGGCTCAGCTGTAGGGGGGTTCAGCTGTAGGGGGGTTCAGCTGTAGGGGGGGCTCAGCTGTAGGGGGGCTCAGCTGTAGGGGGGTTCAGCTGTAGGGGGGCTCAGCTGTAGGGGGGGCTCAGCTGTAGGGGGGGCTCAGCTGTAGGGGGGCTCAGCTGTAGGGGGGGCTCAGCTGTAGGGGGGCTCAGCTGTAGGGGGGCTCAGCTGTAGGGGGGCTCAGCTGTAGGGGGGGCTCAGCTGTAGGGGGGTTCAGCTGTAGGGGGGCTCAGCTGTAGGGGGGCTCAGCTGTAGGGGGTTCAGCTGTAGGGGGGCTCAGCTGTAGGGGGGTTCAGCTGTAGGGGGGGCTCAGCTGTAGGGGGGGCTCAGCTGTAGGGGGGCTCAGCTGTAGGGGGGTTCAGCTGTAGGGGGGGCTCAGCGGTAGGGGGGGCTCAGCTGTAGGGGGGCTCAGCTGTAGGGGGGTTCAGCTGTAGGGGGGTTCAGCTGTAGGGGGGCTCAGCTGTAGGGGGGTTCAGCTGTAGGGGGGCTCAGCTGTAGGGGGGTTCAGCTGTAGGGGGGGCTCAGCTGTAGGGGGGGCTCAGCTGTAGGGGGGCTCAGCTGTAGGGGGGCTCAGCTGTAGGGGGGTCAGCTGTAGGGGGGCTCAGCTGTAGGGGGGCTCAGCTGTAGGGGGGCTCAGCTGTGGGGGGGGCTCAGCTGTAGGGGGGCTCAGCTGTAGGGGGGGGCTCAGCTGTAGGGGGGCTCAGCTGTAGGGGGGCTCAGCTGTAGGGGGGTTCAGCTGTAGGGGGGCTCAGCTGTAGGGGGGTTCAGCTGTAGGGGGGCTCAGCTGTGGGGGGGCTCAGCTGTAGGGGGGCTCAGCTGTAGGGGGGCTCAGCTGTAGGGGGGCTCAGCTGTGGGGGGGCTCAGCTGTAGGGGGGCTCAGCTGTAGGGGGGTTCAGCTGTAGGGGGGCTCAGCTGTAGGGGGGCTCAGCTGTAGGGGGGCTCAGCTGTAGCGGGGGCTCAGAGCTCAGCACACACACACCACCAGCAGCAGGAGGAGCAGAGGAGCTGACCTGATCCTGTCACTCGTCCCACTGTAGCCCCAGCGGCTCTCCACCTGCTGGAAGCGGCTGATGCTGCACTCCTTGCCCCGCAGGCAGCAGCGCGGCCGATCGATGAACTCCACCCGCGGCTTGGGGTTGACAGTGAAGTGCAGGAAGAGGCTGACCACCTCCCGGTCCGTCAGGATCCCCGACTGCGCCGGCCCTGCACGGCAGCACCACAGAGGAGAGGCTGTCAGCCCTCGGGAAGCAGAAGGGGTCAACAGAAGCAGCACAGATCCAGCTTGGATAGGGCCTGGAGCAAGCTGGAACGCTGGGAGGCGTCCCTGCACAGGGCAGGGGGGTGGAGCTGGATGAGCTTTGAGGTCTCTTCCAAACCAACCATTCCAGGAATCCTTCAATCCTAGAATCCAAGAATCAAAGGATCCTATAATCCATGAATCCAAGAATCCAAAGATCGAAGCACTGTAGAATCCATGAATCCAAGGACTCTGGAATCCATGAATCCAAGGATCAAAGGACTCCAGAATCCATGAATCCAAGATTCCAAGGACTCTGGAATCCATGAATCCAAGGACCCCAGAATCCAAGAATCAAAGGATCACGTAATCCATAAATCCAAGAATCACAGGATCCTACAATTCTAGAATCCAAGGATCAAAGGATCCTATCATCCATGAATCCAATAATCAAAGGATCCCAGAACCAAAGCATCCTAGAATCCAAGAATCAAAGGATCCTAGAATCCAGTAATTCAAGAATCAAAGTATCCTAGAATCAAAGAATCCCAAAATTCCAAGAATCAGAGGATCTCACAGTCAAAGGCTCCTAGAATCAAAGGATCCTAGAATGGGTTGGAAGGGACCTCAAAGCTCATCCAGCTCCAACCCCTACCATGGGCAGGGACACCTCCCTCCAGCCCAGGGTGCTCAGGGCCTCATCCAGCCTGGCCATGAACCCCTCCAGGCAGGAGGCAGCCACAGCCTCCCTGGGCAAGGATCCTTTGGGGATGTGAACTTCCTCTGCAGCCAGGAGTGGGCCAGACCCACATCCCAGGTGGAATTTTGGTGGTGTGTCAGGAATGAAACCCCAGGCAGCAAGGTGCCTCCTGCACTGCTGAGAGGGCAGCCAGAGGCTGCAGAGCCTCCCAGTGGGGCAATGTGGTGGGAGTGTGACTAAGCAGCAGCTCTGCAGGGCTGGAATCCATTTGGCTGCTTGGAAAACCTCAAGCATGCAGCAAATCCTTCCCCCCCAGTCCCTCAGGAGCTGGGAAGAGCAGTAAGAGAGAGGGATTCCATACACTGGAGCAGGAAAACATTGCTGTTGTAGCATCAAGAAGGGTAGTGGGAGGGGGTGGCACCTGGTGACCACCAACTCAGTTAGGACAGGAGACTTCTTCAGTCAACACAAACAGTTCAGCTCATGCCCTGCTTTGATTCCCAACCCCCCACTGAATCCTTCCTTTGGGTTTCTTGGGGGCTTTTAATGCATTTAGTGTAGGGAAGAGCACTGGTGATCCGAGCAGGAGGTGAAACAGATTGCATCAGGTCAGAAGGGACCCTCCAGGGGCATCTTGGCCGAATCCCTGCAGGCAGCAGGGACAGCTCCAGCCAGAGCAGGCTGCACAGGGACACATCCAGGCTGACCTTGAATGTCTCCAGGGATGGAGCCTCCACCACCTCCCTGGGCAACCTGTTCCACTGTCTCCACAGCCTCACTCTGCAGAACTTCCTCCTCATGCCCAACCTAACTCTGCCCTGCTCCACTTTCAAACCACTGCCCCTCAGCCTATCCCCACAGCCCTGCTGAACAGTCCCTCCCCAGCCTGCCTGCAGCTCCTCTGCAGATATTGAAATGCTGCTCTAAGGTCTCCCTGCAGTCTTCTCTTCTCCAGCCCCAACAGCCCCAGCTCTCCCAGCCTGTCCCCACAGCAGAGCTTCTCCAGCCCTCTGATCATTTTCGTGGCTTCCTCTGGACTCTCTCCATCAGCTCCAAGTCCTTCTTGGGGTGGGAGCCCCAGAGCTGGCCCCAGCCCTGCAGGTGAGGTCTGCCCAGAGCAGAGCAGAGGGGCAGGATCCTCTCTCTCCAGCTCTAGCCACACTGCTTTGGATGCAGCCCAGGCTGCCCTTGGCCTTCTGTGCTGCCAGTGCCCATTGCTGGCTCCTGTCCAGCTTCTCCCCCACCCCCAGCACCCCCAAGTCCTTCTCTGCAGGGCTGCTCTCAGTCTCATCCCCCACATCCTGGATTGACAGTGAGGATTGCCCCAAACACCTTCTCATCTGCTCTCCAGTAACCAGATGTTTTTCCAACATGCTGCTGAACTCAAGCTTTGCAAACTCCTCTGAATGCTTTCAAAAGTGGAACTGGGCAAAACCTGAAGGTTTTTAGCACAAGAATCCAAAGCTGCTCTGCACCTCTCTTTGCAAGAGGCTTTTATCAGAAACAAAAATGCTGCATGCTGGAGAAACAACAACATGAGGAGCTCCTCAGTGTGGGCAGCAAGTGACCAGCCCTGAGTTGGTCCAAACCCACTTGGAGTTAGTCCAGCTCAGCACAAGGCTGGGCCCCAAGCTCAGCACAGCACAAGGCTGGGCCCCCAAGCTGTGCTGAGCCCAAGCTCAGCACCATGTTGCACAGACAGAACGTGGCCCAAGGCTGCAATAGGCAGAGATGGAAGGACTGAAGGCAGTGGAGTGCTACCAGAAATGAGCTGGTGAGCAGAGAGCAGCTCTGTCCCTACTCATGTCTGAACTCATCCTGCCTTGCTCAACTCCATCCTCTGTAGTTTCAAATCACTTGCTCTGAGGGAAGGCAGCATCACAACTGCCAGGTGAAACATCTGCATGCAGAGCTCCAGGTCTGGGAGCAGATTTGATTGCACCACAAACCACTGCCCGGAACAATCTGGGGTTTTCTTTTGGTTTTGTTTTCTCCCCCTCTTTTGGCAGAAGGAGGTGGAAGGGAGGTTTCCCTCTCCCACCTCTGCTGTGATCATCAAAGAAATCAGTCACCCAAACTCAGAAAAAGGACAAAGCTGAAGCAATTTCAAGGCAGTCTCTTGTTTAAAGAGCAGCTGATGAGCACAGGCTCAGCTTTGGGGTTTTCTTTAGCTCTATTTTGAGGTTAAAGCAAGATGGAGAAAAACAAAAGAGCCTCTCTTGAGGTAAGAAGAAGAAAAACCAAAGATCCACCTCAGACAGGCAGCTGTAATAGCCTGGGGAGGGGCACTGCCATTCCCAGCTCAAAGCCTTCTACCCAAACATGCCAAAATGAACAGGATCCTGCAGGGCAGATGGAGCAAGATGAGGTCTGAAGGAAGGGTGGAGAGAAATGAAAGCACCTGAAACCCTGGGGACAGTTTTGGGTCCCTCACTGGGTACCAGAAGGAGATTGAGAGGCTGGAGCAGGACCAGAGAAGGGCAACAAAGCTGGGGAAGGGTCTGGAGAACAGGGCTGGGGAGGAGCAGCTGAGGGAGCTGGGGGTGGTTAGTGTGGAGAAGAGGAGGCTGAGGGAGACCTCATTGCTCTCTGCAGCTCCCTGAAGGGAGGCTGGAGCCAGGTGTGGCTTGGTCTCTTCTCCCTAGAACAAGTGAGAGGATGAGAGGAAATGGCCTCAAGTTGCCCCAGGGGAGGTTCAGGTTGGACATGAGGAACAATTTCTTCCCCTGGAGTTTTGTCAAGGCCTGGGCCAGGCTGCCCAGGGCAGTGGTGGAGTCCCCAACCCTGGAGGGCTTTCAAAGCCCTGGAGATGTGGTGCTGAGGAGCATGGGTTGGTGGTGCCCTGGCAGTGGGGGTTAAGGGTTGGACTGGGTGATCTGAAAGGTCTCTTCCAACCCAAAGGACTTCAGGATTCCAGCAGGACCTACAGGAAAATGCAGAGCTTGGTGTACAGGAGCTGCAAGGGGCTGTAGGACTCTCCAGCAGCAGGATGCTGTCTCCCACCTGGCATCTGCTGCAAGGTCACCATTTGGCACAACACCCCTGGGGACCAACCTGGTGCCAACCCCAAGGAAGTTATTGAGTTGGATGAACAGATCCTGCCCCCTAACCAAGTCCTCTCTGAAGAAATTCACATCCCCAAGGCCACATCCCAGCTGGGAGAGGCAAAACAAAGTTAGGAACAAGTTTTGAGCAGGGATTTACATCTTGGTCACCTCCTTGGCTCCAAACATGGCTGAGGCCATCCCTGCCTGGAGAAGTAATGTACAAAGGAAGTAGTTTTCAGTGACCCTTTTTGATTCTCTGTCCACAACCACTGCAGCCCAAACCAAGTTTCACTTTTGACAATGGCTCCACAGTGTCTTTCAGCATGGAAACTACTGCAGCTGGTTGCCAGTTTTCAGTCCCTGGAGAAGCAGCAGAGCATGAAGTCAAAGAGGCAGGGAGAACAAACCCAAAAGACTCTTCAATCCAAACTCTTCAAGGATTCAGCTCTGGAGAACAAGACCTCAATGTAAACTTGAAAAAACAAGCTTGGAGACAAAGACTAAACACAACCAATCCTCAAAGAACACTTTGGAAGCTTTTTCTCTTCCAGGGCTGTGCTCTGAAGGCTATCAGAGAGACACAGTCAAGAGCACCACTGGGTTACAGGCAGCAGGAAACAGAAGGATGGAGAGAAATATCCTCACTGCTCTTTAGCAGCAGGCTACAATCAGCACCAACTGTTGGCTTTCTGTAGTTTGGACACTTGGGACAGTTAGAAAGGAAAGCAGGGGAAGGTTGTGCTTTGAGCTCTGCTCTCAGCTGAATCTGAAAGCAGACAGCTAAGGATACAAACAGCCAGCTGGGAGCTGCTCCTACCTGATGGAGCACTGCAGCCTTTCAAACAAGACTGGTTGTGGATGGAGAGTCACAGAATGCACAAGGTTGGAAGGGAGCCTCCAAGGGCATCTTGGCCAACCCCCTGCAGGCAGCAGAGACAGCTCCAGCTAGAGCAGGCTGCACAGGGCCACATCCAGGCTGATCCTGAATGTTTCCAGGGATGGAGCCTCAACCACCTCGCTGGGCAACCTCTTCCAGTGTCTCCCCAGCCTCACTCTGCAGAACTTCCTCCTCATGCCCAACCTAACTCTGCCCTGCTCCACTTTCAAACCACTGCCCCTCAGCCTATCCCCACAGCCCCTTCTGAACAGTCCCTCCCCAGCCTGCCTGCAGCTCCTCTGCAGATATTGAAATGCTGCTCTAAGGTCTCCCTGCAGCCTTCTCTTCTCCAGCCCCAACAGCCCCAACTCTCCCAGCCTGGCCCCACAGCAGAGCCTCTCCAGCCCTCTGATCATCTTGGTGGCCTCCTCTGGACCTGCTCCATCAGCTCCAGGTCCTTCTTGGGGTGGGAGCCCCAGAGCTGGCCCCAGCCCTGCAGGTGAGGTCTGCCCAGAGCAGAGCAGAGGGGCAGGATCCTCTCTCTCCAGCTCTGGCCACACTGCTTTGGATGCAGCCCAGGCTGCCCTTGGCCTTCTGTGCTGCCAGTGCCCATTGCTGGCTCCTGTCCAGCTTCTCCCCCACCAGCACCCCCAAGTCCTTCTCTGCAGTTACACAGTGGGTTTGGCAGCTCAGTGGGGCTGGGGGACAACATCAGATGTAAATAACTACAGGATACACAGAGGGGCGGGGGGGAAAACCCTAAACCAAAACGAATCCATTTTCATGTCACTGACACTCTGCAGTGGAGAGCAAGCCAAGGCCAGGCTTGCAGGAAGGCTTCTTGATGAGTTACCTGCTGCAAACTCCTCAATAGTCATCAGTGGGAAGCGGATAAGGGAAAGAGCCTTGCCCAGGACCTTCCTCTTGTTCTCTGGAACCACCTGAAGCTGCTGCCGCTGACACTCCGCCTCCGCCCAGCGAACCACTGCGTTAAACAAACGAACCTCCCGGATCCCCAGGGTGTCCCTCTCCAGCACTGCAACCAGGGTGTCTGCAAGGCAGGACAGACAGGCACAACTTCAGGCACTAACCCAAACCACCCCACCCCCACCTAGCCACAGGGACCCTGTGCACAGCCAACAGAAGGAAAAAAAGAGAAGCAAGTGAAAAATAAACAAACCGAACCCCAACCTGTGGTAGTTTTAGGCTGTGCCTAGAAAATCTTCTATAGATCTTGAAGAGAAAGTAGTAGAGTGTTGGGGGGTAATTTTCAACCCATCATACAACCCTAGGATCTCCTCCAAGTACTGCCTGCAGCCTCTGGAGGGTGAGTGATCTGCAGCCAACCCTGCCTGGCTCGCTGGGGTGTTAATGGAAGCGCAGAGGAATGAGTTGCAACTTAAGTTGGGATGAAGCAAGCAGCATGAGAGCCAGAAGGGCTCCTTGGTGCATTACCTACACAGTCCCACCTCAGTCAGAAGAAGGTTAAAGTCTGAATGGTTTTAGTTAGCTGTGCCCTGCAAGCCTGCAAACTGCAGAGGATCATTCACACAGCCAGTTCTGGCTCCCAAACCCACACCACCCTTCTCACTCCAAAACCTGACAAAACCTCAGAGGGAATGAAGCCAACTCCACAAAAAGAAGGCAGCTCACACCCACCCCAAAAGCTGCCAACACCAACAGAGGAAATGGCCTTTGCAGCATGCCCACACCACTCAGCTTGGCCCAGAGGAAGCAGATTCCAGGGGACTTCGGCAAGCAAACACCTTGGCTCCAGCCACCCAGTGCCAGCCACTGCTCTTGGCTTCAGAAGAGCAAAGCCAAGGAAGAGCCAAGTATTAACCTGGCATAGCTTTGGAGGCTGGTTATGAAAGCAGGTGGAGGGAGGAGGGAAGAGGAAAAAAAGAGCTTACCCAGATCAATGTCTGTAAAGCCCTCAGCGTTGATGGCATCAGATGTGTTCTTGTCAATGTTCTCCAGGCAGAGGCTGGCCAGCTGAGGCTCATCAAAGAGCCTTGCCTAGGGGAGAAGCAGCACTGCTGAACACAGAAGGCATTTTGAAGTCTCCACTGAGGATAGACCTTACCCCTTCCCTCCCCTAGCCCATCTGCAGGTCCCTCTGTACTCAGCACTGATGGAGCTGCACCTTGAAAACTGGGGTCAGTTTTGGGTGCCTCACTCCAAGGACATTGAGAGGCTGGAGCAGGGCCAGAGAAGGGCAGCAAAGCTGGGGAAAGGTCTGCAGAACAGGACTGGGGAGGAGCAGCTGAGGGAGCTGGGGGTGTTTAGTGTGGAGAAGAGGAGGCTGCAGGGAGACCTCGGAGCAGCCTTCCAGTGCCTGAAGGGCTCCAGGAGAGCTGGGGAGGGATTTTGGACAAGGGCTGGGAGTGCCAGGATGAGGATGATGGCTTTGAGCAGGGAGAGGGGAGACTGAGAGTGGAGATGAGGAAGAAATTGTTGAGACTGAGGGTGGGGAGAGACTGGCACAGGTTGCCCAGGGAGGCTGTGGCTGCCTCCTCCCTGTAGGTGTTCAAGGCCAGGCTGGATGAGGCCCTGAGCACCCTGGGCTGGTGGGAGGTGTCCCTGCCCATGGCAGGGGCTTGAATTGGATGAGCTTCAAGGTCCCTTCCAACCCAACCCCATTCTGTGAATCCATGAATGTATGTGGTGGAGTCATCACCCCTGGAGGTGTTCAAGAAATGTGTGGACATGGCACATGGTGGAGATCCAAAGGCTGAAGCACTTCTGCTGTGAGGGAGCTGGGATTGGTGAGCCTGGAGAAGAGAAGTCTCCAGGGGCACCTCAGAGTTGCCTTCCAGCACCTGAAGGGATCCTACAGGAAGGCTGCAGAGAGACTTCTCCTGAGGGTGTCTGAGCCAGGCCAAGGGGGAATGGTTTGGAGCTGAGGCAGAGCAGGGTTAGAGTGGAGCTGAGGAAGAAGTTCTTCAGTAGAGGGTGGTGAGACTCTGGCACAGGCTACCCAGGGAGGCTGTGGGGATGCCTCCTGCCTGGAGGTGTTCAAAGCCAAGCTGGATGAGGCCTTGAGCAGCTGAGTTTAGTTGTGAGGCCTCTCTGCCCACAGCAGGAGGGTTGGAAGAGACAACCTCTGAGGTCCCTTCCAACCTAAGATATTCTGTGATCCTGTGGTTTGATGGCCATGATGGTGCTGGCTTGAAGGTTGGACTCTGTCACCTTGAGGATCTCTTCCAACTGAAAGAATCCTCTGGGTTTTGGATGCTCAGATCTGTAACACTCAGAAAACTGCTGGGCCCCTCTCCCCTCATCAAGGGACTCCCCCTGCAGAGGGCTGTGAGCTCACCTGTGTTAGCAGCATGAAGGCATTGTCTGCTCGGAGGTTCTTCTTCAGGAACTCCACACAGTGAGCCTCCAGGGCGGGCACTGCATATTTTTTAGCTGTGTACAGAGTTGTCATCACAGTCTCTGGGCCAATCTGAACTTCATCTGAGTAAAGGAACCTGAAAACATGCAAACAACCAACCATTGCTCTGCTGAAGTCAACAAGAGAACAGGGTAAGAGCTCCCTCAGCTCGTAAAAACGTTACACAGAATGGCTGAGGGTTGGAAGGGACCCCAGAGATCACAGAATGTTAGGGGCTGGAAGGGACCTCAGAGATCAGAGATCACAGAATGTTAGGGGCTGGAAGGGACCTCAGAGATCACAGATCACAGAATGTTAGGGGCTGGAAGGGACCTCAACCAGTCAACCCCCCCTGCCAGAGCAGGGTCACCCAGAGCAGATCACACAGGAACACATCCAGGTGGGTCTTGAATGTCTCCAGAGAGGGAGACTCCACAACCCCCCTGGGCAGCCTGTTCCAGAGCTCTGTCACCCTCACAGGGAAATCATTCATCCTCCTGTTTCCATGGAACTTCCTCTGCCTCAGCTTCCACCATTGCCCCTTGTGCTGGCATTGGGCATCCTCCAGCAGAGCCTGGCTCCAGCCTCTGGGCACTCACCCTTTATGTATTTATAAACATGAATGAGGTCAAGCCTTAGTCTCCTCTTCTCCAAGCTGAAGAGCCTCAGCTCCCTCAGGCTCCCCTCATGAGGAAGATGTTCCACTGCCTTCATCATTTCTGTGGCTCTGTGCTGGACTCTCTCAAGCATTTCCCTGAGGTCCTTCCTGAACTGAGGGGCCCAGAACTGGACAAAATTCCAGATGGGGCCTCACCAGGGCAGAGAGGGAGAAGAACCTCACCTGACCTAGTGACCACAGCCCTTCTAATCCACCCCAGGATGCCCTTGGCCTTCTTGGCCACCAGAGCACATTGCTGCCTCATGGGCAACCTCCCATCCACCAGCACCCCCAGGTCCTTTTCCCCTTCACTGCTCTCCAGCAGCTCAGTCCCCAGCCTATACTGGTACATAAGGTTGCTCTTTCCCAGATGCCAGACTCTCCCCTTGCCCTTGTTGAACTTCATTCAGTTTCTCCCTGCCCAACTCTCAGCCTGTCCCAAGTCCTGCTGAATGGCAGCACAACCTCCTGTGTCACCTCTCCAACCAGCTTGGTGTCATCAGCAAACCTGCTGACAGTGCACTCAGTGCCCTCAGCCAGGTTATCTCCTGCAACCCCCTGCCATGGGCAGGGACACCTCCCACCAGCCCAGCTTGCTCCAGGCCTCTTCCAGCCTGGCCTTGCACACCTCCAGGCAGGAGGCAGCCACAGCCTCCCTGGGCAGCCTGTGCCAGAGTCTCACCACCCTCTACTGAAGAACTTCTCCCTCAGCTCCACTCTAACCCTGCTCTGCCTCAACTCCAAACCATTCCCCTTGGCCTGGCTCAGACACCCTCAGGAGAAGTCTCTCTGCAGCCTTCCTGCAGGATCCCTTCAGGTCCTGGCAGGCAGCTCTGAGGTGCTCCTGGAGCCTTCTCCTCTCCAGCTGCACACCCCCAGCTCCCTCAGCCTGTGCTCACAGCAGAGCTGCTCCAGCCCTGGGATCATCTCTGTGGCCTCCTCTGGCCTCACTCCACAGCTCTGTGTCCTTCTCATGCTGAGGACATCAGACCTGGAGGCAGGATTGGAGGTGAGGTCTGAGCAGAGCAGAGCCAAGGGGCAGAATCCCCTCTCCTGCCCTGCTGCCCAACCTCCTCTGGCTGTAGCCCAGCACACAGCTGCCTGCTGGGCTGCAGGAGGGCACTGCTGGCTCCTGGGGAGCTGCTCAGCAACCAACACCCCCAAAGCTCTTTCTTCAGGGCTGCTCTCAACCCACTCAGTGCCCAGCTTGGATTTGTGCCTTGGACTGGCCTGACCCAGACACAGGGTCTTCACTTTGACTTGTTGAGCCTCATGCAGCTGACCCTTCTCAAGCCTGTCAAGATCTTTCTGGATGCCCTTAAGTGAGTCCAGAGCACCAGAGAGCTTGGTGCCATCAGCAAACCTGCTGAGGGTGCACTCACACTTACAGCTGGAAAGGTTTTCACCTCCTTTCCACTGGCTCTCATCTACCAAGGAGAGGCTTTGAGGGTCCCTTCCAACCTGATGCAATCTGTGAATCCTGCAGGTCCCTTCCAACCCAAACCATCCCACGAGGCACAGCCACAGCACAAATCCAGCACAAAGCAAGGGTTAAGTGCAGTGAGACAGGAGGGCTGCCCTGCTGCCAGCCAAGCTCAGCCTTCACTGGGAGGTCAAAACAAGGAAGCACATTCATCCTGCATGGCAAAACAAAGCCTGCAGCAGAAGCCTGCCCAAGCCTCTGAGCCTGCTGAGCAGAGAGGGCAGGGACTGCCAGGCTGAGCTCATTAAACCAGCCCCACACTGCACATCAGCCCTGAGCCCATGCAAAGGCTTTTAGTGGCTGCTCTGCCTTTAAGCAGTGGAGCATTTGCCACTCAACATGCTGAAGGCACGGGGCACAGAGGTGTGGCACCACGTGTGCCAACTGTGCTTGGCATTCCTGTGCCAGGGAATGTTTTGGAAACTCCAGCAATTGCTTCTCCTGCCTTTCTCTAGGGGACACAGCAACACCTTGCTGCTCCTGGAGGCTCCCTTCAGCAGCAGGGTCCTGGTAGGAGCATGCCAGGCAGTGTCCCCATCTGGACAGATCTGCTGCAGAGCTTCTGATCCTCTAGCTAGAGAGGGGCAGGAGGCAGTTCAGCATCCTGGCGTGCATTGAGTGCAGCCAGCAGGTCAAAGGAGGCTCTCCTCCCCCTCTGCTCTGTGCTGGTGAGGCCACAGCTTGAGTACTGTGTCCAGTTCTGGGCTCCCCAGCTCAAGAAGGACAAATTGCTACTGAGGAAAGTCCAGCACAGGACCACTGAGATGCTGAGGGGACTGGAACAGCTCTGATGCGGGGACAGGCTGAGAGCTGGGGCTGGTGAGCTGGAGGCTGAGGGGGGATCTGATCAATGCTTACAACTATCTAAGGGTGGGGGGCAGGAAGTTGGGAACAGACTCTTCTCAGTGGTCCCCACAGGCAGGACAAGAGGCAATGAGCATAAAGTTGAACAGAGGAAGTTCCATCTGAACATGAGGAGGAACCTTTGGTGTGAGGGTAGCAGAGCCCTGGAGCAGGCTGCCCAGAGAGGTGGTGGAGTCTCCTCTGGAGAATTTCAAGTCCCACATGGATGTGCTCCTCTGTGACCTTCTCTACCTGACCCTGCTTGGCAGGAGGATTGGACTAGATGATCTCCAGAGGTCCCTTCCAACCCCTACCATTCTGTGAAGCACAAACAAGGGGAATTCCAAGGAAGAGAAGCATTCCCAGTGCTGCTGAATGCAGCTTTTGTGCTACTCCAGAGCAGCTCTTAACAACCCCATCAAGCTCATGAAGGTATTTTGCACACAACCAGACCTCTTCTCTCCAGGCAACCCTTTTTATTACAAGGCTAAAAGATTCATTGAATGGTTTGGGTTGCAAGGGGCCTTAAAGACCATCTAGTTCCAACCCCTTTGCCATGGCCAGGGACACCTTGCACTAGCCCAGGTTGCTCAAGGGTCTGTTCTTACAGCTGCTCTAACAAGAGCCACTTCTAATTCCTGCACCAATGATGTTAGATTTTTTTTTTTTTATGAGAGGCCAAACTGTTTGTGCTGAGATGGAAAGCAAGAGAGGCTCAAACTGTGAAGAGGGAGGTTTAGATCACAGCCCCAGACAATCAAAAATGTTCCTTCAGGTTACCATGGAAATAAAAATAATTTAAAAGGTTCTCTTTAAGACCATGACAGCAGAACAATCAAAGGCTGTCCAGAAAGGGCCTTCTGCTCAGCATTCAGGATGGGCACATCCACAGATTGCATCAGGTTGGAAGGGAGCCTCCAAGGGCATCTTGACCAACCCCCCTGCAGGCAGCAGGGACAGCTCCAGCCAGAGCAGGCTGCCCAGGGACACATCCAGGCTGATCCTGAGTGTCTGCAGGGATGGAGCCTCAACCACCTCTCTGGGCAACCTGTCCCAGTGTCTCCCAACCCTCACTCTGCAGAACTTCCTCCTGATGTCCAACCTAACTCTGCCCTGCTCCACTTTCAAACCACTGCCCCTCAGCCTATCCCCACAGCCCTTCTGAACAGTCCCTCCCCAGCCTGCCTGCAGCTCCCTTGCAGATACTAAAATGCAGCTCTGAGGTCTCCCTGGAGCCTTCTCTTCTCTCTTCTTTGTCCCTTGCTAAGCTTCTGATCCTACAGCATTAGGTCACAGCTTGGAGCAAGTCCAGAGGCAGATGTGAGGATCAGCTGCCATTTCACAGCAGTGTTTGGAGGGTCCAGTTTTCCTCTAGGAAGGGTCAAACCATGCACTTGGTAAGATTCCTACAGGAACACTGAAAACTTTCCTTTGGCTTATTTAAGCTCTGAACAAGGGACAGTTTGATTCTATTAGGAAGAAATTGTTGAGAGTGAGGGTGGGGAGAGAGTGGCACAGGTTGCCCAGGGAGGCTGTGGATGTGCCCTGCCTGGAGGTGCTCAAGGCCAGGCTGGATGAGGCCCTGAGCACCCTGGGCTGGTGGGAGGTGTCCCTGCCCATGGCAGGGGCTTGGAGCTGGATGAGCTTTCAGGTCCCTTCTAACCCAACCCATTCCATGGCTCTATCAATGCATGTGTGGAGACATCCCCCCTGGAGGTGTTCCAGAAATGTGTGGACATGGCACATGGAGATGGTCCAAGGGCTGCAGCACTTCTGCTGTGAGGCCAGGCTGAGGGAGCTGGGGGCGTTCAGCCTGGAGGAGGGAAGACTCCAGGGAGACCTTAGAGCTGCCTGCCAGTACCCGAAGGGATCCTACAGGAACAATGCAGGGGAACTTTTCATGAGGGTGTCTGAGACAGGACAAAGAGGTTGGATAAGGCCTTGAGCAACCTGGGGTGGTGGGAGGTGTCCCTGCCCATGGCAGGGGGTTGGAACTGGATGATCTTGAAGGTCCCTTCCAACCCAACCTGTTCTGTGATTCTATGAATCTCCATTTAAGCATCCACCACTGACCCTCTGCACAGCTCCTGTGGCACAACTGCAGGCTCTGGAGGCCCTGTGCACACTGCTCCTACCCAAAACATCAACATTTCTCTTGAAATCCACCTGAACTCCTCACGTTTGTCTCTTCAGGTGATGGCTCTCATCCAAGGGCACAGGCTCAGCACTGGCAGGGTGGCAACAAGACTCTGCCTCTAGTTCACTCTCTACTGCAGCCTCACCAGGTCACAAAGACAACCACCTCTGTCCTCCAGAGAGCTCTACCTGAGCTCAGAGAGCCAAGCACCAATTAAAGGGATTCCCCAAGTGCTGGAGTTTGGTTTCAAGTGAGCTGAAGGGGAGGGGGTTTGGGGCTCCTTGATTATTTCTGGCCTCTCATTGCAGCACAGCTGCATTTTTAATTTTTCTAAGATAGTCCTGACCAAAACCTTTCTTGAAGGTAAAGCCAAAAGTGTGCCAGAGCTCCATACAGTCATCATTCCCAGCAGGAAGCATGTGGAGAGCACAGGACTGGAAAGCCCTGGAAGGAGGTGACAGAAATCCTATAGAAATGGGACAATGGGGATGTCACACAGCACCAGCCAAGTTTAAAGACATGGCTGAAGAGGATGGGACAGCCCCTTCCTCCTCATCCTCCTCCTCCTTCCCCCAGCACACTGCCTGACAGCTGCATGGAAATCCAAGCCCAGCTCTCCAAAAGAGGAACAAAACCTCAGGGAGCAGCTCACAGCCAGCTCACACCCTTGCCTTACCTGTTGGAACTCCTTCATTCACCCAGAACCTAAAGGAGCTCCAAGGATTTCCAACTTCCAGAGCTTTAAGAGACTTCTGAGCAGCCTTCCAGTACCTGAAGAAGGCTAGAGAGGAGCTGTTCTCAAAGGCCTGCAGGGACAGGACCAGGGGCAATGACTTCAAACTAGAGCAGAGCAGATTTAGACTGGATGTGAGGAACAAGTTCTGCACCATGAGAGTGGTGGAACCCTGCAACAGGTTGCCCAGGGAGGTGGTTGAGGCTCTATCCCTGGAGATACTCTCAAGGTGAGGCTGGACCAGGCCCTGAGCAACCTGCTCTAGTGGAGGATGTCCCTGCTGAGTGTAGAGGGGCTTGGGCTGGATGAGCTCTGTAGGTCCCTTCCAACCCAAACCATTTTCTGATTACATTTCTCCAATTTTCTCCAACAGCTTCAAATCAACCCAAAGCACAAAGGAGAATTTATGAGACAACATCTGAACAGGCTGAGAATCAATTCACCTCCAAGGGCCACCACATGCCCCCCTGCTGCAGTTGAACACCTCCCTGCTGCAGCTGAACACCTCCCTGCTGCAGCTGAACACCTCCCTGCTGCAGCTGAACACCTCCCTGCTGCAGCTGAACACCTCCCTGCTGCAGCACTTGCTTGGTGTAAGGCCATTTAACTACATGTTTACAACAGTATGAAGTCCCCAGTGTAGTTTTGCCCACAGTGCAGATCAGCAGCAGGGCAGCAAATCCATTTAAACATTGCTGAAACAAAGCATGGAAAGAGTCAGAGGTTCCTGTACAGCAACTTCCCTGGAGCCTCACCCAGGAAAAGAGGGATTTGATACCAGCATTTAACCATCCTTGAACAGATCAACAAAGAGGATCTGGTGAGACCTCACCTGCAGGGCTGTGTCCAGCTCTAAGGCCCCCAGCACAAGAGACACAAGGACCTGATGGAGAGGGTCCAGAGGAGACCACGAAGGCATCAGAGGGCTGGAGAAGCTCTGCTATGGGGACAGGCTGGGAGCACTGGGGCTGTTGAGACTGGAGAGAGAAGGCTGCAGGGAGACCTTAGAGCTGCATTTCAGTATCTGCAGGGGAGATGCAGGCAGGCTGGAGAGGGACTGTTCAGAAGGGGCTGTGGAGATAGGACCAGGGACAATGGTTTGAAAGTGGAGCAGGGCAGAGTTAGGTTGGACATCAGGAGGAAGTTCTGCAGAGTGAGGGTGAGGAGACACTGGAACAGGTTGCCCAGGGAGGTGGTTGAGGCTCCATCCCTGGAGACATTCAAGACCAGACTGGATGTGTCCCCTGGAGCTGTCCCTGCTGCCTGCAGGGGGTTGGCCAAGATGCCCTTGGAGGATCCCTTCTGACCTGATGCAATCTGCGACTCTGATTTAGAACCTTAATGACCTCCACTCTACCAAACACTCCACTGCTCTCACTAAGCACATCCTTGTCTCAACAGATCTGCTCCCCCCAGTCACCCCACATCAGAAGCTTACTTCAGCAGAGCCAGGAAGGCAGCAGGCTCCACGTCAGGCAGCTCAATCTCTGTAGAAGTTGTGGCCATTCCCCCATTGAACATTGCATCGAAGACTGCGCTGCCCACAGCCAGCACAAACCTAAGAGGGGAAGAAAAAATACAAACAAACAACCAACAAGCACAAAAACCTCCTGTTAAAGTCAGTCTCCACAAACAACCCCAATCCCAGGCTGGCTGCTGTACCCCCAAGGCCACCCCCAGGGAAAATAAATCGTTCCCAGTGTTAAAGCAGAAGGGTTTTGCAAGAGAAGGGAGTGTCAGGCTTGCTGCTCCACACCAAGTCCATTTTGAGCCCTGTCCCAGCACACCCAGAGAAATGGTTCCCCTCCAAAGACAAGAGCTGCTGCATGATGGAAGAGAAGGCACATGGCTGCTTTGCAAAGTCCTGCTTGGGGGAGCATCCAGATCACTCACGTGGTGGAGAAGCTAAGAAAGAAGGAAGGGAAGGGAATGGAAGGGAAGGGATGGGATTCAGATTCTCCCAGTGAACAGAGCCTAAGTCTTGCTGCAACTCCTCACAGCCCAGCTCCTGACAATTTGTCTCTGTGCACCACTGACCCTCCTCCCCTGCCACCAGGAACACATCCCTGGGGACAGCACTGCAGGCTGTCAAAACCCAATGCTGGAAGAGGGGAGATTGAGAGTGGAGATGAGGAAGAAATTGTTGAGAGTGAGGGTAGGGAGAGACTGGCACAGGTTGCCCAGGGAGGCTGTGGCTGTCCCCTGTCTGGAGGTGTTCAAGGCCAGGCTGGATGAGGCCTTGAGCAACCTGGGCTGGTGGGAGGTGTCCCTGCCCATGGCAGGGGGGTTGCAGGAGATAATCTCTAAGGTCCCTTCCAACCTGAGCCATTCTAGGGTTCTATGAGATGTGGTGCTGAGGGCCATGGTTTACTGGTGCTCTGGCAGTGCTGGGTTAAGGACTGGACTTGGATGATCTCAAAAGTCTCTTCCAACCTTAACAATTTGTGTTGCCATAAGAAAGCAACACCTGACTGCTGCTCACTCCCTCTGCAAGAACAAAGGGAAGTGACTTTCAGCTGTGCCACAGCCACTTCCATGGGGTTAATTATTTTGTCTTCACGAGGATCCAGAGTTGACTCTAAAGGCTTTTGAAGCCCTGCAAGAAAATTCTTTTCATTCTGCTACTCACAGATCCCCACCCCCCAATTTTCCCTGATTTTTTGTACTCCTTGACACCTTCACTCCTCACCTAGCTTAGTTTGTGTGTGCAGCAGTGCTCCTCCCCACTGAGGCACTGCAGCCATGCCAATAATAAGGCACTGGAGGACCAGGAGTGCCCCATGGCTGCACACCACCTCCCTGCTCCATCAGCTCTGCTGCCAAGAGAGCTTAAAATATCTCCTCCAGAAGAGCTGGCACAGGAAGAGAGCAGCATGTGATGGGCTGGAGTTTGGTGAGACCAGAGGTGACAAGAAGTTAATGAGTGATGAGCATTTGCTGGCTGCATGCTTCCAGCTCACCCAAGGACTAGAGACACCAGATTAAATGAGCTGGAGGCAAGGAGAAGCCTGCAGAATGCAATCCTGGAGCTCAGCATGGGGACATCTCAGCATGGGGACATCTCAGCATGGGGACATCTCAGCATGGGGACATCTCAGCATGGGGACATCTCAGCATGGGACACTGCAGGTGCTCAGGCTAAAAGAATCTTGAGTGGTAGGGGTTGGAAGGGACCTCTGGAGATCATCCAGGCCAAGACCCTGCAGCCTGCCCAGGATCACAATAGCCAGGAGGGTTTGGAAGCTCTCCAGAAAAGGGAGACTCCACAACCTCTCTGGGCAGCCTGCTCCAGGCCTCCAGCACCCTCACAACAAAGTTTCTCCTCCTGTTGAGGTGCAACCTCCTGGGTTCCAACTTGTACCCACTCTTCCTTGGCCTGTCAGTGGGCATCACCCAAAAGAGCCTGGCACCTTCTTCTTGCCCCCCAGCCCTCAGATATTTATAGACATTGATCAGAGCCCCTCTCAGCCTTCTCCTCTCCAGTCTAACCAGCTCCAGGGCTCTCAGCCTTTTTCCACAGCAGAGATTAACACACAAGCAAGAAAAGAAAGGATGAGCTCAGCAGAGAAACACCTGGAAAGAGCAGCCAGAAATCTCCATGGACTGTCTCCAGGCTGAAGCCATCCCAGGGTGTGGCACACACAGGGGCCCATGGCCACAGGCTGTCCCTGCTGCCTTTCAGGCCACGTTTCCTGGCCAATTAACAAGTTTAATTAACAAGCTTAATTACAACACCCAGTCAGCTCCTGGCTGATGAGGTTTAAGATGTTTCTAAGCTGGTTGATGTTGTGCTCCATGAAGCAGATCTAGAAGAAGGCTAAAATATAGCCCTGGTGCCCTCCTGCTACAGGACCTAACCAAGGCCCTGACCTTGGCCATGTCACCATCATGCTGCTTCCATCAGACATCAAAACACTTCAGGCCCTTCCACCTGCAGCACCGAGTCCAGCTGTGGTGCCCTCACCACAAGGAGGACATGGAACTGTTGGAGAGGGTCCAGAGGAGGCCACCAAGAGGATCAGAGGGCTGGAGAACCTCCCCTGTGAGGACAGGCTGGGAGAGTTGGGGCTGTTCAGCCCTGGAGAAGAGAAGGCTGCAGGGAGAACTTCTTCTAGCTTTTCAGTACGTGAAGGAGACAAAAGATAGGGATGGACTTTTTAGCAGGGCCTCTTATGACAGGTGATGGTTTGAAACTAAAAGAGGAGAGATTTAGACAAGATATGAAGCAGTAATTTCATAGAATCACAGAATGGGTTGGGCTGGAAGCAACCTTCAAGATCATCCAGTTCCAACCCCCTGCCATGGGCAGGGACACCTCCCACCAGCCCAGGGTGCTCAAGGCCTCATCCAGCCTGGCCTTGAGCACCTCCAGGGAGGAGGCGTCCAGGATCTCCCTGGCCTCCCCACCCTCACTCTCAACAATTTCTTCCTAATCTCCTGTCTCAATCTGCCTTCCTCAAGAATCTGCTTATGGTGAAGAGTGGTGAGACCCTGTCTGAGGTTGCCCAGAGAGGTGGGAGCTGCCTCATCCCTGGAACCACTGCAGGTCAGGTTTTTTGGGGTTCTGAGCTCTAGCTGCAGATTGTTGGACTGGATGAGTTTTATAGGTCACTTCCCACCCAAACCATTCTTTGATTCTGTATTTATTGTCGTCCTCCATGGCTTTACTGAACCACTGAACTCGAGTCTGTCCCTCACTCACCTAAACCTACAGCAACATCAGGCTCAGAAACCTCCTCCCTGCACCACCGCATGTGGATGACATCCCTGTGATCACTTGGCATGGATGCTACATGTAGCCACCTCAGCCTCCAAAGGCACCACCTCTGCTCTGCTCCTTCCTGGAGGAGCCCAACCAGGGAGCAGCTGCACCACCACCTCCAGCTCCTGCAGGACCACAACTCTCAGCTTCCTTGCCCTGAGCAGTCTGCTGTCAAAATTGGCCATTTCCAATACACCATGAGACCACACCAGAGATGACAGAACTGCCTGGCTGGAAAGCACATTAGGATCATCACATCCCATCATCACCTAACAGCTCCCTGTTCACAACATGTCCCTGAGCACCTCATCCAAACGTCCTCCACCACTGCCCAATGACCCTTCTGGTGAAAAAAATTTGGAGAAGGACCTGGAGGTGCCGGTTGGCAGCCATCTGAATGTGAGCCAGCTGTCTGCTTAGGTGGCCAAGGCCACCAGCATCCTGGCCTGGATCGGCAAACGTGTGACCAGTAGGAGCAGGGAAGTGATTGTCCCCCTGGACTGGCACCAGTGAGGTCACACCTTGAATCCTGGGGTCAGTTCTGAACCCCTCACTCCAGGAAGGACATTGAGAGGCTGGAGCAGAGCCAGAGAAGGGCAACAAAACTGGGGAAGGGTCTGGAGAAGAGGACTGGGGAGGAGCAGCTGAGGGAACTGGGGCTGTTCAGACTGGAGATGAGGAAGCTGAGGATAGTCCACTCTCAATCTCCACTCTCCCAGCTCAAAGCCATTGTCCCTCACCCTGGCACTCCCAGCCCTTGTCCAAAGTCCCTCCCCAGCTCTCCTGCAGCCCCTTCAGGTATTGGAAGGCTGCTCTGAGGTCTCCCTGGAGCCTTCTGCTCTCCAGCTGAACAGCCCCAACTCTCCCAGCCTGGCCCTGCAAGGGAAGGTTCTCCAGCCCTCTGATCATCTTTGTTGCCCTTCTCTGGGCCCTCTCCAACAGCTCCATGTCCCTCTTATGCTGGGCGCACCAGAACTGGACACAGTCCTGCAGGTGGAGTCTCACAAGGGCAGAATCTTGGAGCAGAAGGCTCTTATTTAGTGCTGGTAGAGCTCAGCAGCCCAGAGGCACTTCCCAGAGCGCTGTGGTGCGAGTGGCACACAACAATTCACCAGAGCTGCCCCGAGATGCAACTGAATGTCAGAGGAGCTGCCCAAAGAAGCAGCTGAACATCAATCAGCCACCTGAGGTTTGCATTATGCAGGTGGAAGCCATGCCCAGCTTCTCAGCCAGCCAGAAGCTCAAGAGCCACAAACTCTTTTAAATGGCAGCTCAGCCCTCCAGCGCTTAACCTCAGCTGGTTACCTCCAACCCAGATGTCACTCCCAGTACAGCTCCTCCAGAATCCTGAGGTGTGTTTTATGGTAGTGGATTCCCCCCAAAATACAGAGCTTCAGAAAGGAGTCAAAATAAAGGTCCTCCTCAGAAGGAAATGTTGTGGGCAGAAATCTGCTGTCTCAAGTCGCTGCTCTCCATCCCCTGCGTTCTCACCGAGCCCTTTATCTGTCAGCACAGATCAGTCACTCTTGGGGGCCGTTCCTCCTCTCCTCCGCTACCCACACAACCAAGGGCTGCTTACAAGGGCAGGGATTTGGGGGTGTTCCCCCCCGTGCTTGCCCCTGTCACACCTATCCTCCAGAGAAAATCCTGCCGAGAGGCGAACCGGACCCCACCTCACGGTCACCCCTTCTCGGCAGCCGTAAGAAACACGACGCTGATCCGAGGCGACAGCACCCGACCATGCCGAGAGGCAGAATCGCCTCTCAACCTGCAAAAGCCCAACCCGGAGGGCTCCGCACTCCGGTGCTCGGCGCTGCCCGGCTGCCTCCCCCCCGAGCCGGATGCCTGATGCCGGAGCGGGGCTGGGCCTCGCCGAGCCCGGCGCATCCCCGCCATGGCGGAGAAATGCGGGGTGCAGTTACCCGACCCCCATCTCTCCTTTCAGGAGGCAGACACAGAAGCCCAAACCCTGCACCTCCCCTTGCTGGCTCATCCCCCGCTCAGGGGGTGCAGGAACCTCCGCACGCAGCACAGGGCCTGTCCCGAGGCCCGGGACCCCCAGCAGGGCCTCTGGGCCGCCCCCTACTCGGCCTGCCCAGGCCGCCACGGCCCCGGGCCCACCGCGTCACTGCCCTGGGCTCCCCCTTCCACGGCCCGCAGCCCACCGCGGCCCCCCGGCCCCCACTCGTGGGGCTGCCCCCCGCTCCCCACCTGTGCGCCGGGATGCGCTGCGAGCCGCGGCCCTTCCCCACCAGGAAGTGGACGTCGCTGAGCACCTCGTTGTTGAAGAGGAAGGCAAACCGCTCCTGCACCGTCGGCTTCGTCGCCTGCCAGTTATAGACCGGCTCCCGCTGCAGCGCCCCGCCGGAGCCGCCCGCCCCCGCCGCCCCCGCAGCAGCAGCAGCAGCAGCAGCAGCCGCCGGGCCCCCCGCGCCGCCGCCGCCGCCGCTGCTCGCCGCCGGGTTGGCAGCGCCGCACTGATTGTAAGTGAGGCCGGGAGGCGACGGGGGAGCGCCGTTGGTGCAGGCGGCGGCGGCGGCCGCACCGTTGCCCGGCGGTGGCGGCGGCGGCTGCGGGCAGGAGGAGGAGAGGCCCCCGGGGCCCCCGCCGCTCCCACCGGCCGCCATCTTGTGCGGCGGAGGCGCAGGAGCGGGCGGCGCGGGGCGGCGCTGCAGCAGCACCAGCACCAGGAGCGGCGGGCGGGACACGGCGGCGGCGGGCGGGAGAGGGGCGGCGATGGCGGTAGCGGCGGGGCGAGGGGTGCCGGGGCGGCTGCCGGGGCTGGTGCAGAGAGCAGGGCAGCAGCGGCGCATGGGGCACGGCGCGGCGCCGCCGCCGGCCGAGCCAAAGGGGAGCGGCGGCAGCAGCGGCGGGGCGGGGACAGGGCGTGGGGCGCAGGGCGGGCGGGGCGGGGCGGGGCGGGGCTGGCCCGGCCCGGGGAGTGGGCGGAGCGGGGCGAGCCCTCGGGGGAGGAGGGGACGTGTCGGAGGGGAGTGAGGGGCGAGCCCTGGGGGGCAGTTTGGGGGTGAGGAGGCAATCCCTGCAGGGTAGTTGTGGTGGGGCAAAGGACAGTCCCAGGGGACAGTTTGGGGGATCAGGGAGTGATCCCTGAGGGGCAGTTTGGGGGTGAGGAGGTGATCCCTGCAGGGGCAGTTCTGGTGAGGAACAGGGCAATCCTGAGGGGGGATAGTTTGGGAGACGAGGGTCGAGTCCTGAGGGGCAATTTCCCCTTTTTCTGTTCCTGATGGGTAGTCCTAGGGGGCAAGAGGGCATTTCCTGAGGGGCAGTTTGGGGGGATGAGGGAGTGATCACTAAGGGGTAGTTTAGGGAATAAGGGAGTGATCCCTGAGGGGCACTTGGGGGAATGAGGGGGTGATCTCTGAGGGGCAGTTCTGGGGGCATGAGGGAGTTATCCCTGAGGAGCAGTTTGGGGAATGAGGGAGTTATCCCTGAGTAGCAGTTTAGGGAATGAGGGGGTGATCCTTGAGGAGCAGTTAGGGGATTAGGGGGTGATCCCTGAGGAGCAGTTCTGGGGTATCCTGGGGTGGAAGTATTCTGAGGAGGATGAGGGAAGAGATGAGCCAGTCCACAGAACAGATTGTGGAGGGATGTGGAATGGGGGTGTAATTTGTGGAGGGGACGTTGGGAATTACAGGGCTGAAGGGGGTTGGTCCTGGGGGGAGAGGAGTGAGGGAGGTTTGGGCCATGGAGAAGGAACAGTGGGGAAGGGTGGAGGTGAAAGGAATTGATCCTAAAGGGGTGGCAGGGGAGAGGGGGATGTGAAGGGGACACGGGTTCCTCTGTTCCTCCTGTCACAAACCTGAGCCTTAAACCCCCTAAACCCCTGCCTTAAAGTACGGACCCAGGCTTCCCCCATCCCCCCTGCTTTGCACCCAGCAGCTCCTCAGAACAATCACCTGGGAGTTCCAGGCTGCTGTGCTGACACTGGACCTGGAGCACCACATTCCCAGCAGCGCCGTGGGGATCACCCTGTGGATAGCAAGGATCTCTCCTCAGGGATCTGCTTGGCACAAGGGCACACTGGCCAGCGGGTCCCTACCGGTGGCCATCTCCCTGCCAGCCAACATGAGGTGGGGAACGGTGCAGGGGGAGCAGGAGCAGCCTGGAAAGCAGAAGATGAATTAAGAGGCTGTGCCACTGCCTTGCTGTGATCTCAGTAACTGAACTGTTAAAGTGATTTATTCTTCACAGGGTAATTACATTCCCCCTTTCTCTGTTATCCATTCCCTGATCTGTGTTCAGCCCTTGGAAGAGCACACACACAGAGTTCAGGAGCAAGCCTGTGATCCTCAATCTGACATCTTCAAGCGAGGAGATGTTTGTTTCCCTGCCCCTTCTGGTTCCTGGGCCTTTGCATTGCATACAGAGCTGTGCTATTTATATGGATTCAAAGCTTCCAGAGCCTCATATAGCTCTGGGATCTAACTGATTAACTGCCAGGGCCAGATGCTGCGGTGGCACAGCGGTGGTGTTACACCATCAGCTGGGATCAGGAGCTTCCAGCCTGCTCCTCTATCAGGTCATCAAATGCCTGTTGCTGCTGCCCTGCCTGCCACCAGGTTCCTGCAGCATTCTTTCAGGCTGTCTGACACTTCACGGTGGCTGAGTTGGGGAAATTCTTGTGGCCACAGCAATGCTGGGTTCAGAGCTGGCCCATCCTAACCATTCCTTCTGGTATCTGCTCTGAGCATTCAAGAATGAGGAGAATCATGGAATCACCTGGCTGGAAAAGAGCCTTGAGTAGGAGACTTTAGAGGAACAGCCTCCCCTTCCTTTCCCCCCCCCGCCTTTTTTTTTTTTTTCTTTTTTTGCCTTCCCTGTGAATTCTTTCTTATATTATTATAGAAGAGGTTGAGTTGGAAGGGACCTCAAAGCTCATCCAGTTCCAACCCCCTGCCATGGGCAGGGACACCTCCCACCAGCCCAGGGTGCTCAGGGCCTCATCCAGCCTGGCCTAGAACACCTCCAGGCAGGGCACATCCACAGCCTCCCCAGGCAACTTGTGCCAGTCTCTCCCCACCCTCAGTCTCAACAATTTCTTCCTCATCTCCACTCTCAGTCTCCCCTCTCCCAGCTCAAAGCCATTGTCCTCATCCTGGCACTCCCAGCCCTTGCCACAACTCCCTCCCCAGCTCTCCTAGAGCCCCTTCAGGTACTGGAAGACTGCTCTGAGGTCTCCCTGGAGCCTAATTTTCTCCAGGCTCAACAGCCCCAACTCTTTCCTGTCCTGCCTTCAGCCTTTTCACCATCTCTGTGGCCTCCTCTGGCCCCTCTCCAGCAGCTCCCTGTCCTTGTGCTGGGGGCACCAGCAGTGGGTGCAGTGCTGCAGGTGGGGTTCTCACACTGACCGTTGCCTGCAGACCCATTCTGCTGTGGCCCTGCTGCACCCTCCTGGCTTCCACAGCTGAGCACACGGCAGGCTCACAGCCCCTGGCTGGCCGAGCTGCTCCCGCACAGCCTCACTCTTTGCTCATGGAGCTGTTCTCCGGGCCCCAGCCCCGGCCCTCCTCGGCCTGGTGCTGCCTTTGGCTGCTTCTCTCGGGCCGTAAACATTAGAGGGAGCCACAGACTGCTGCGAGCGCCCGGCTGGACCGGGGCCGCTGCTGCCTTCTGCCGGGGGTGGCCTGGAGCCATGGCCTGGGGCTGCTGCGCATCAGCTGCTTGGTCCTGCAGCCCTTCTGGTCCAGTAGTGCTGCTGGAAAAGTCATCAGGAGGCCCCTGAGGTCCATGCTGGTGGGGGATGGAGGTGGTGGAGGCTGAAGTCTGCTGTAGTGGTTCCTGCTCCCAGATAGCAGCAAATGCACAGGTGAGTCAGCTTTGGGGGTGCATCTCCAAGGGCTTGGTGTGTCTGCCTTGGAGGTTGTGGCTTCCTCTGGACTTGCTGCAACAGCTCCAGGTCCCTCTTGTGCTGGGGGCCCCAGAGCTGGAGGCAGTGCTGCAGGTGGGGTCTGAGCAGAGCAGAGCAGAGGGCAGAATCCCCTCCCTGTGCTGCTGCTCTCCCTGCTCTGGATGCAGCTCAGCACTCAGCTGCCTGCTGGGCTGCCAGGGACCATTGCTGGCTCCTGGGAAGGAGACCTTGTGGAGTCTCCATCTCTGGAGACTTTCAAACCCACCTGGACATGTTCCTGTGTGACCTTCTCTAGGTGACCCTGCTTTGGCAGGGGGTTAGAACTTGATGATCTCCAGAGGTCCCTTCCAACCCCTGCCACTCTGTGGCATCCACCAGCACAGTACAGCACCAGTGGTCCCCATTCAGCACTGATCTCCCTGGCACCACTCTCCTGCTCCATGCCTTGCTCACCCTGCCAGCCCTGCTGCAGCTCCTTAGGTCTCATTTATGCAGCGCATGAGGAACCAACAAGGATGATTTGTGGCAGCTGCCAGAGGTTCAGCTCAGGACTAAGGTAAAGAAACAGTTACAGAAACAAGAAAGGACCTGGACAGGCTGCAGAGCTGGGTGGGGAGAAATCAAATGAGGTTCTCCTACCCTTCTGATCTGCCCTGGTGAGACCACACCTGGAATAGTGTGTCCAGTTCTGGGCTCCCCAGTTCAAGAGAGACAGAGAACTGCTGGAGAGAGTCCAACAGAGAGCTATGAGGATGATGAAGGGACTGGAACATCTCTGCTGTGAAGAGAGAGTGAGAGACCTGCGGCTGTTTAATCTGCAGAGGAGAAGGCTGAGAGGGGGCCCACGAGAAAGCTGAGGAAGGACTTTTTAGGGTGTCAGGGAGTGACAAGACTGGGGGGGAATGGAACAAAACTAGAAATGGGGAGATTCAGATAGGATGCGAGGAGGAAATTCTTCCCCAGGAGGGTGGTGAGAGCCTGGCACAGGTTGCCCAGGGAGGTGGTGGAAGCCTCATCCCTGGAGGTGTTCCAGGCCAGGCTGGAGGTGGCTGTGAGCAACCTGCTGTGGTGTGAGGTGTCCCTGGGCATGGCAGGGGGGTTGGCACTGGCTGAGCCTTGAGGTCCCTTCCAACCCTAACAATTCTCTGATTCTATAAATATCTGAAGGGTGGGGGGCAAGAAGAAGGTGCCAGGCTCTCTTCAGTGGTGCTCCATGATAGCACAAGGGGCAGTGGACACAAACTGGAACCCAGGAGGTTCCACCTGAACAGGAAGAGAAAGTTGTTTGTTGTGAGGGTGCTGGAGGCCTGGAGCAGGCTACCCAGAGAGGTTGTGGAGTCTCCTTCTCTGGGTGCATTTCTCTGTGACCTGTTCTGTGTGACCCTGCTCTGCCAGGGGGGTTGGTCTGGATGACCTCCAGAGGTCCCTTCCAACCCCCACCAGTCTGTGATTCTGTGCAAACAGCACAGAAATCCCTGTGGGATGCTGCTGCCTTGACTCTGTGGGGTGGGGCAAGATGTTTGCCACAGCATCCTCAGACCAAGACAGCAGCAATCAGCAGATGAGGAATACAAAGAACAGTGCCACAGGGGAGAATTCAGCACCTCCAAAACACAGCTGAGCACACATGCTCCTAAGCCCAGCAGGGAGCTGCAGCTGATAGCCAACAGATTCCTCATGGATTGGGCACTCAGCCAAAGGCAGAGCTGCTCTGGATGGGGTAAGCACAAGGTGGACAGGATGGGAGCCATCAGAGGGTCCTGGGCAGGCTGTAGAGGTGGCTGAGGAGAGCCTCAGGAGGTTCAGAAAGGCAAACTGCAAGGTCCTGCACCTGGGTCAGGGCAACCCTGGGTATCCATCCAGGCTGGGGGTGATGAGATTGAGAGCAACCCTGCAGAGAAGGACTTGGAGGTGTCTCCTACCACCACTGCAGCCAGGCCTAGACCCCAAATCCTGAAGACACTCCACTTGCCCACCCTCCTTGGTGCCCTGTGCCAAAGCCAGGCACAACCCCACTGGCCACAAAGCCCCAAGGCCACCCACAGCTGGTGGGGACTTGATGATCTTTGAGGTCTTTTCCAACCTTGTTGATTCTATGATTCTAGGGATCAATTAAATTAATCTGAATTGAATTGAATTAAACTAAACTTTGGCTGAGAAGAAACCTGTGGACATGGTTAACCCCACCTCAATGTGACCACCATGTGGGCCAGGACCTTGCCTGCTTCCCTTGGCATCCTCTCCAGGGGTCAAAGCCCACAAGCAAGCCTGCAGATGATGTTTGCCCAGGGAGGTGGTGGAGTCACCATCACTGGGAGGGGATTAAAAAAAAAAAACTGTGGCTATGGCACTTTGGGACATGGTTTGGTGCTCTGATGTTGATGGTTGGACTCACAGAATCACAGAAACATGCAGGTTGGAACAGACCCTCAGGATCACCAAGTCCAACCCAGAACTCTGCTCTACAAGGTTCACCCCTAAGCCAGATCCCCAAGCACCACATCCAAACCACCTTTAAACAGGGTGGGGGACTCCACCACCTCCCTGGGCAGCCTCTGCCAATGCCTGACCACTCTTCCCATGAAAAAAAACTGTTCCTAATGTCCAGGCTAAACCTCCCCAGTGGCAGCTGGAGGCTGTTCCCTCTTGTTCTATCACTAATGACCTGTGAGCAGAGACCAGCACCAACCCCTCCACAACCTCCTTTCAGGTAGTTGTAGACAGCCAGGAGGTCTCCCCTCAGCTTCCTCTGTTTCACACTGCCCATCCCCAGCTCCTTCAGTTGCTCTCCATGAGATTTACTCTCCAGATCCTTCCCGAGCTTCCTTGCCCTCCTCTCCATGCTCTTAGAGGCCAATTCTCTGAGTCTATGATTCTAGATCCTGAGGAGAACCAACACAAGCCACTACACCACCCACAACCCAGCTGATACCCCCGCCCCGTGTCCCCCAGGCCACCTTAGCAGCTTTGTGGTGTCCCCCTTGGCTCTCCTGGTGACACCTGGCCAGCAGGGGTGGTGGTGGCACTGCCACTGCTCCTGCTGTGGGGCCATTCTCCAGCACCAATCATAGCAGAATTATTTATAGCAGCCAGGTCCCAGCAGGGAGCCTATTTGGGGCTGATGCTGAAGCACCAGAGCAGCCCAGGTTATTTTAACCCTCCGCTGGGTTATTTTCAGAGCTGCCCTTCGCATGTGCTCAGAGATGGGTTTCAGCTGCCAGACACCCAGGAAGCCAAGGGCAGGGGAGTGGAACCATGCAAAGAAACTTGAAAGATGAATAACTAAGCCAGGCTGGAGGGTTTGGGCAGAGGAGGACCTCGTGAGGGTCAAGCCAGGGCAAGTGGAGGGTCCTGCAGGTGGGGAGGAACAAGGTCCTGCAGCAGTACAGCTGAGGGGGGACCTGCTGGGGAGCAGCTCTCTGGAGAAGGACCTGGGAGTGCTGGGGGACAAGAAGATGCCCATGTGCCAGCAGTGTGCCCTCATGGCCAAGAAGACCAATGGGGATCTGGGGTACATGAAGGAGAGTGTGGCCAGCAGGGCAAGGGAGGTTCTTCTCCCCATCTACTTTGCCCTGGTGAGGTCCCCACCTAGAGAGGACAGTAAAGAATCTAAAGAGTAGGGGGCAAGAGGCTGGGGACAGACTCTGCTCAGTGGTGCCCAGGGAGAGGCCAAGGGGCAATGGGCACACACTGGCACCCAGGAGGTTCCACCAGAGGAGAAAATTCTTTGGTGTGAGGGTGGTGGAGGCCTGGAGCAGGCTGCCCAGAGAGGTTGTGGAGTCTCCTTGTGTGGAGAGCTTCCAACCCCCCCTGGGCATTGTGCTCCTGGGCAAGCTGCTGTGGGTGCCCTGCTGGAGCAGGGGGCTTGGACTGGATGATTTCCAGAGCTCCCTTCCAATTCCCATGCTGGAATTCTGGGATTCCACAGCAGAACTCCCTTTAACATGACCTGCCTGGGATGTAGTCAGCATCTTGGTGGGTGGATTGCCTGCAGGATGGGCCATGAGCAAAGGGCAGGACAGGAGGGTTTCTGAATAGGTAACTGAGTGCTCAAGGATAGGAGAAGAGCACACAAGAGGGAAAAGAGAGCAGGATACAAAGGAACATAGGAGAAAAGAACTGAATGCCCACAACATCTCCAGGGTGGTGATCTGGTGCCTCAGGCACAGCAGGCAGCAGTAGCTTTGTCCAGCAGAGGCAGGGTTGATGGGACAAGCTGCTTCTCATCCTCTGCATCCAGAGGACCTCAGGTCTGCTCCCACCATGGCCCATCCTGGAGCAGCCTGGGAGGGGAGACTCCTGGAGCCAGATCCAGATGCTGCAGGAAGCAGCTGCTCCATTTGTTCAAGCAGCCAGCATGGATGTGAAGCCTTCTCCTCAGAGCCACCCTGCCCAATGTGCAGAGCTGCTCCACAGCAGAACTTGCAGCCCAGTCCCCAAAACTGGGGCTGCCACACCTGGGGCTCTGCCAGGCAGCTGTGTCCCCTCCAGCCACATCATCCAAAGGGGTTGCAGGCTCCATCCCCTGGGGTGGAAAACTTACCAGGCTAGAAATACCTTTTAAACAATGAAAATCCAATAAAATAAAATAATCCCACAAGGTCTCCCCTGCCCATGGAAGAAAGCACAGCAGGGCTGCCACAGCCCTTCTCCCACATCCTGCTCACCTCCAGCCCCTGCTGCTGCCTGTACCCCCAGCACAGAACCACAGAATGTGTTGGGTTGGAAGGGATCTTGAAGCTTATCCAGCTCCAACTCCCTACATGGGCAGGGATACCTCCCACCAGCCCAGGGTGCTCAAGGCCTCTTCCAGCCTGGCCTTGAACAGCTCCAGACAGGGGACATCCACAGCCTCCCTGGGCAACCTGTGCCAGTCTCTCCCCACCCTCACTCTCAACAATTTCCCCCTCATCTCCACTCTCAATCTCCCCTCCTCAAGCTTTACTCCATCACACTACACTTCCCTCTTGCCTCAGTTTCCCCTTTCCTGATGAATAAAAAGGGGGGGGGGGAGGCTGGGGGTGTAAAATGGCCCACAGGTGTCTCTGAGGGATGGCAGGGCAGGGGGCAGCCTCTGTGCCGATGTTGAGAGCTGGCAGAGAGCACAGTGCTGCACCCTGACCCTCCAAGCCCTATTTGGGGATCTGGCAGATCACAGCACCCGGGCTGGGAAAAGTGAGTCAGGGCCTGAGCTGCTGCCAGGCAGATTCCTGGCATCCCATCCCATATTCCTGGCATCTCAGCTCGCCACCCTGCTGGATCCCCAACTGGTCTCCCAGCAACTTTGAGTGGATGAAAATCTCCCCAGAAGCCAGGAATGGTCCCTGGCAGCCCAGAGCACAGAGAGCAGCAGCACAGGGAGGGGATTCTGCCCCTCTGCTCTGCTCTGCTCAGACCCCACCTGCAGCACTGTCTCCAGTTCTGGGGCCCCCAGCACAAGAAGGACCTGGAGCTGCTGGAGAGGGGCCAGAGGAAGACACCAAGAGGGGCAGAGGGCTGGAGAATCTCTGCTGCAGGGGTGATGACTCCACCACATACATTCATGGATTCACAGAATGGGTTGGGTTGGAAGGGACCTTGAAGATTATCCAGTTCCAAGCCCCTGCCCATGGGCAGGGACACCTCCCAGCAGCCCAGGTTGCTCAAGGTCTCATCCAGCCTGGCCTTGAACACCTCTAGGGAGGGGACATCCACAGCCTCCCTGGGCAACTTGTTTTGGGGCCAATTCTTTCAGGGAACTGGATTAGAGGAGCTGCTTCTCTGCAAAACATGGAAGTGCAGTGAGCAGGCTGCACCTCTGCAGGGCTGCACCTCTGCAGGGCTCTGCACCTCTGGGACATGAGCATTGTGGCTGGGACAGCATTTTTGTTACTCTAGGAGATCAGTGTGAGTGTTGTGGCAGAAGAATCTGTCCCTGGCTTGAAAGCAGCCCTGAGGAGAAGGCCTTGGGGGTGTCAGTTGGGGACAAACTCCCCAGGAGCCAGCAATGGTCCCTGGCAGCCCAGCAGGCAGCTGAGTGCTGAGCTGCATCCAGAGCAGGAGAGCAGCAGCACAGGGAGGGGATTCTGCCCTCTGCTCTGCTCTGCTCAGACCCCACCTGCAGCACTGCCTCCAGCTCTGGGGCCCCCAGCACAAGAAGGACCTGGAGCTGCTGGAGAGGAGCCAGAGGAGGTCACAGAGATGAGCAGAGGGATGGAGAAGCTCTGCTGTGGGGACAGGCTGGGAGAGTTGGGAATGTTGAGAAGGCTGCAGGGAGACCTCAGAGCAACCTTCCAGTGCCTGAAGGGGCTCCAGGAGAGCTGGGGAAGGACTTTGGACAAGGGCTGGGAGTGCCAGGATGAGGACAATGGCTTTGAGCTGGGAGAGGGGAGATTGAGAGTGGAGATGAGGAAGAAATTGTTGAGAGTGAGGGTGGGGAGAGCCTGGCACAGGTTGCCCAGGGAGGCTGTGGCTGCCTCCTCCCTGGAGGTGTTCCAGGCCAGGCTGGATGAGGCCCTGAGCACCCTGGGCTGGTGGGAGGGGTCCCTGCCCATGGCAGGAGGGTTGGCACTGGCTGAGCTTTCAGGTCCCTTCCAACCCAACCCATTCTGTGACTCTGAGAGAACAGAGCTGGATGAGACTGGGAACACCACCAGGGGGAAGAAGGAATATTGTGTGTGTGGGGGTGGGGGGAGCTCATTTCCCCCAGCACCACCTGGCCCCGTGCCCACCTCAGCCACCTTGCCCACAGGGTTAGGTTCTCAATCCATTTTTATTAAATTCTTACAAAACAGAATACAAAATTCTGGCATCAACAATTGTTATAAAGGAAAAACTTCAACTCAGCTGTATCAGTTTCACCTGGTACATAACAGTAAAGTGCTTGTTTTTTGTCTTGCTTTTTATTTGTTGGTTGTTGGTGTGTTTTTTTTTTTCCTTTTTAGTTGTTTTTTGTTTGTTGGATTTTTTGGTGCATTTTTTAAAATTATTTTTAAATTCTTTTGTAATGATTTTTAAATTTTTAATTTTTTTATGCTTTTTTATTTTTAATTATTTTTAAATTATTTTTAAATTTTTAATAGTTTGATTTTTTTAATTCTTTTAATTCTTTGGGTTTTTTAATTCTTTGGGTTTTAATTCTTTTTTTAATTCTTTAAAAAATTAATTAAAAACCGCAAAGAATTAAAAAAAAATTTTTCAATTGTAGTTTTTTAAAATACTTTAATTTTTAAAAATTGTTTTTTAATTCTTAAAAAAAGAATTAAAAAACCACAATGAATTAAAAAAATATTTTTTTTTAAAATTCTTTGCTTAATTGTTTTCTTTTTTTCACTTTTTTTTCTTAAAAAAAAGAATTAGACAAACCAAAGAATTAAATAAAATTAAAATTTTGGGGTTTAATTCATTGTTTTTTTAATTCTTTGGTTTTTTAATTCTTTGGTTTTCAATTATTTTTTTTTAATTCTTTAATTATTTTAATTTTTTTTCCCAACTTTGTTTTTTTAATCCTTTAAAAAGAAGAGTTAAAAAACCCAAAGAATTAAATTTTAATTTTTTTTTAATTCTTTTTTTTTTTTTTGTTGTGGTTTTTGTTTGGTTTGGGTTTTTTTGTTTTTGCCTTTTTATTTCCCAGCCAGCCCCCCACTCTTGAGCAGAGGCTGCTGACTCTCCAAACCCAACAGTGCCTTCACAATGACTCTTGTGGAACCCAAGCTTTGGCAGTCTTCAGGAATTGTAAAGTGGAGAAAAAAAAAATTTCTCCTATTTCCATTAAAAAAAAGAAATTAAACCCAAAACAATAAAAGAAAAAAAAAAAAAGAATTAAAGTTAGCTTCACAGTAAACATCTCTAACCAGTTCTAAGTCGAGTTAGTTGGCTGAAGGAAGGGTGGGAGGGGAAGGATAGGAAGCCAAAATGCTTTCAAATTTCCAGCTTGAACAAAGCAAACAAAAAAATAAACAACAAACAAATCTTTTTTCTTTTTTTTTCTTGTTTTTTTGGAAGTTGGTTTCCAAGACAGATGCTCAAATAGGAGGAAAAGGCTTTGAGAGAGGAAAAGGAGGAAAGAAGGGTGTTGGCCAAAGGTGTTGGACCACAGATCAGGGAAGCATCTGTCTGGAAACCACCTCAGAGAGAGATGCTGGCAGTGGTGGGGAAGGGAAGTCTGCCTCTGGCACGAGCCTTGCCCTGCTGAGGTACCCAAGGGTCCCCAGCACAAGCATCTCCCCAGTCCCAAGCCTTGCTCCACCAACCACCACCATTGGGCCTCAATATAAGCGTCTCCCAGCTGGCCCAGTGCGGTGCTGAGCCAAGCCCTGATCCACTCAGGCACCCATGGGTGCCAAACCCAAGCATCTCCCCAGTGCCAAGTCCTGTTGAGGCACCCAGCCTCAGCCAAGCATCTCCCCAGCCAAGCCCTGATCCACTCACGCACCCATGGGCTCCAAACCCAAGCCAAGCTCTGATCCACTGAGGCACCCATGGGTCCCAAACCCAAGCATCTCCCCAGTGCCAAGTCCTGCTGAGGCACCCATGGGTCCCCAACACCACCATGAGTGGATGCTAGAGGTGTTTCAGAATCAACCTCCAGCTCCAGAGGCATTTAAGGATCCTCTCCAGTGCACAGCCTGTGCCAGGCACACTGCACAGCAGAGCTGCTGGGCACTCAGCACCCCTCCAACTGCCACACCAGGAGCGTCACGTCCACAGCCTGACTGAGCCCCCGAACCAAAACACCCTGTGCCAAGCAACCAGCTCAGAGGACGCTCCCTGGCACCCCCATGCCAACACCCCCAGCATCTGCCAGCATCCCCAGCTGAGGGTGCCCTGCATCAAAGCACCCAAAGGGGGACGAGCTCCAGCATGGCTCAAGCCAGTGCCAGCCTTAATGCCTGGGAAGAGGCAAATTCTGTTTGCCAACAAGAGCAGAGGGGCCAAGATAATTTCAGAGAGGCCATCCCCCTTCCCTGCCATCCCATCCCCTTCCCACAATCATTTAGTTTCTTTTTTTGTGGTTGGTTCAGACACAGGCTGTGGCTGGCAGCACCCAGGGCAGCTTCCACGCCACCAGCTCAAGGCAGCAACATTCAAGTATTTCTTAATATAAGACAAGAAAGAATTATCTACAACTGAGGAAAAAAACCAAAAACAAACAGAAAGAACCTAGAAAAAGGAACAATGTACAATCAAGGTGGATTTTTTGTTTTCTTTTGGTTTTGTGTTTTTTTTTTTTTTCCTTTTCTCTTAAAGGAGGCCTCTCTGGGGTGTCCAGGTGGTGCCTGCATAGAGGAGAAGGATCTCCCCTCACCACCAAGCACCCTTGCTCCTCCTCACCCTGCACGGTGAGACTGGGGGGGAAAGAGAGCAGACTGCAAGCATGAGGCAGTTTTTGAGGGGTGAGGTGGAGGAGAGAGGGAAGCTGTCCTCCTCAAATCCATCCAACACCAGCCCAGCAGAAGGGCTTTAACAAGGGTGAGAAAAGATAATCCCTGCCCCAAACTCCATCATCATCTCCCAAGAGAGCTCACACACACCTCCCTGAAACAAAAAATTAACCAACCCCACAACATCTATTGCATAGTATTGCTGTCAGCAGTCTTCAAAATAAAAAGGAGAACGTTTTTGTGTTCGTCAGTGACCACCCTCAGCTGAAGCCTAGGGGAAGGCTCTTCCCCGGCTCAAAGCAAGCTCCCAGAGCCTTCACCCTGTGCACGCCATGGCCCAAGGCTGCTTTTAAAAACCACAGAGAAAGCTCCAGGCATCGAGTTGGAAAGGAGGAAAAAAAAAAAAAAAGAGATTGCTAAGAAAGGAGGCACTTCCCTCCTCCTGGCAGGGATGGCAGCAGGCGTGGCACAGGGGCACGACCCACAGAGGGGAGCAGGGCTGCTGCTGCTCTGGCTCGGTGCAGGGCGGCTGGAGGAGCTGCAGGGCAGCCCTGCTCACCTGGACGGAGCCAGCCCTGCGTGGCACAAACCAGCTGAGGGCCTCGGCACCCCAAGTCCTTCTCCTCCTGCACTCCCTTCCCTGGGCTCTGAGGGAAGGGCAATGCCATGCATGGCACCTGCCTGAACACAGCTGAATGTGGGCACACACCCAGCTCCCCTCACAGCCCCTGCTGCTCCCACCCCAAACCCTCCAGCTCCACATCCTGAACCCTCCACATGCTGCCTCCCAGTGCTGTGGCCCTTGGCTGCTGCCCTCAGCCTGGCCACTCGCTTGCCAGCATCCCCTGGGCACTCAGCACCCTCCGTGCCCCTCCAAGACCCTCCTGCCACAGCAGCCTCGGGGCCAGCCCAAAGCCACACCAGGTCCTAGCACCCCGCAGCAGGTCCCAGAGCCGTTTCAGATGGGTCCTTCACCTCCCCCAGAGCATCCTCCTGCTCCCAGAGGAGTTGCAGAGACCTTATCCCTGCTGCTCCCCCACTAGGGCACAGCCATCAGCAAGCAGCCCCTCCAAAATCGATGAGAGTGGGGGGTGGTGGTGCCAACACTTGCCCCAATGCAAGAACACAGCCCCAGACACCAGTGCATCCCCCCCCAGCTCTGACCTTACCCCCAGGGAGCCACCAGCCGGAGCATGGGAAGGGAAGGAAGACTTTTCTCCGTGCCCTGTAGAGAAGCACAGCTGGCAGCTTAAAACCAACAATCACCAAAACAAAACAAAAAGAAATAATAATAATTAAAAAAAAGGGGTGGGTGGTGAATAGCTTATTCTGGAAGCAGGG
>NW_026539225.1:0-117436 GCF_027791375.1 Indicator indicator
TTCTGTTGATTGTATGTATTTGTAAACATTGTGAATTTTGTATATTTGTACATATTCATTGCATTTCATCATAGATTGTAGATTTGGCTTGTAAATACAGCTTTCATTTGCTTCCAGACTGAGCTAGCCTGGTTATTGTGGGTGTGGGGGATTTCAGCTCTCACACTGTTACACAGATAATACAGAATTAAAGAAAAAAAAAATCATGGGGATGGAGGTGGGTATTCTTTGTAGGTATGGTGCTGTGATCTGTTAATGAAGCTCCCAGTTGGAATGTGCACTCCTTGTCCTTTTCTCCATGGGGATCCAGAGAGTTGCACGTTTTGTATATGTGATGGTGTGGTGGTTTGAAACTGTCTTTTTAATTTTTCCTTGCAAAGTTCAAAACAGAGAAAGTGAAAGAATGTAAATAAGTCACTATTGGGTGTAAGAAAGCAAAATAACGATTGTTCTAAACACTTCCATTGGATAGATAGAAATGTTTAAGAACTATTACCCAAAACAAAGTAGGCATTCTGCACATTCTGCGTTCGGCAGTGGGGGCAGTTGCTGGGCTGTCTGGCTGCTGTTTCTTCTTCTCTTCTGGCTGAAGATAACACACTGACCTTGGCAGCTAAGTTAACAACTTTCTGCTTAACTAACTCTGCTTCTCTGTCCAGGGGGGTCTGGGGGGGAAGCTCCTGGGAGAGGGAGGCCCCTTTGGGAGGGTCCCCTTGGGGGGAAGCAAAGGGAGATCGATTGTGCTTTTTCTGTTGATTGTATATATTTGTGAATGTTGTGAATTTTGTATATTTGTACATATTCATTGCATTTCATTGTAGATTTTAGACTCTGCTTGTAAATACAGCTTTTCATTTGCTTCCAGACTGGGCTAGCCTGGTTATTGTTGGTGGGGGGGGAATTTCAGCTCACACCGACACACTTTTTATTTTTGGCGCTCCAACTCGGGGCTCGATTGCTTGTTGATTTATTTCTGCTCAGATTAGGAAGCAAAATGAAGCTGTTTTGGATTTTGAGTAATTTTATTTCCTCTGTTATCAGTGTGATTGTCTACAGATGGGCTGTTTCCTGCATGATAGACAAGATTGTGAGATATGTGGCATATAAGTCGTTTCTTTGGGTTAAGAACAAGTTACTGAATGTTGGTGAATTCTGTTATGGTCTTATTGGGCTAAGAAGCTATGGTAACTCAACTATGGATCTGCTAGCAGACACATATGAGTTTGTTACTCCTCTTACAACTACAGAGGGTCTTTGGAACCAGTGGTACCTTAGATATCTTGTACTAGCCTTAATCTTAAATTTGTTGCTTCTTGGAATAATCATATGGCTACTGATAGCACTGTATCAAGAAAGACATAAGGCTACTTGCTCTTCCAACTCTGCTGTGAATGTGAAAACCAAGCCAGTAAATTTGGTGGCCACTGTAACCAGAAAGCGTAAAGGAGATGCAGATGCTGCAGGAGATGGTGCAGATGGAGATGAGGGTCCTTCTACTCAGGGTCCCTCTGTTAAGAAAGATCCTTCTGATGAGGAAGAGAGGGTTAGCCTTAAAACTCTGGTAGACCTCTTGAGACCCCACATGGATGATGGAGATGTAGGTCAGGATGTAGACCCTAGTAGATTAGCAACTGCTGGTAGTGCCTCTGAACTCAAAGAAATTCAACGGAGGATTAAAATAGGATTATGGGGACAGCGACCTCAGGATGATGATGATGATGATGATGAGGATGACATACAGTCAGCTAATGCACCCAGACAGGAAATTAGACATGTGAGGAAGGATTACATCAGAGGAGATAATGAGCCAGTCCTGTCTTGGCTAGCCAGGTGTTTTGATATGGGAGCCCCAGCATTGGTGGTAGGTGACAAGTCGGCCTCTCAGTTGGGGATGCTCTCAAAGGATACAGGCATAGACAGGCACCTAGGCAAGTGCATTGGTAAAGTTTCTCTGTGGGCACGCCTCCTACTGGCAGTCTCGCTGAGGTACCCCAGCAGAGATGATTTACCATGGAACCCTAAGCCTTGGACCACAATAGCTGAGGGAATCAAGCGTCTGAGAGAGTTTGCTGTGAGAGAAGTAATGTATGGAGATCATAAGACTCTGAATCCTGATGAAATTCCTGTTGGAACAGGCCTTGCCAAAAAGCTCATTAAGCTTGCTCCTCCTAATTATGCTACTATTCTGGCAAGCAGGATTGTGGCAAGAAATTATGGTGGAGCACCTCCTACTGTTGGCCATTTCACTGACCAAATGAGGCAGTTGGAGGATAGTCTTGCACGTACTTCTTTGGTTTCAGCCATTGAAACTCTGTCTGGAAAGATGGAGAATTGCATGAAAGAGCTGAAGGAGGAACTTAAAACCTCCATATCCAACTTGATGAAGGGGGATGATTCTAATTCCTCTTCCTCCAGATGGATACAAGTTTCAGCTGTTAGGAACAGACGTGCTCCAAGAAGGCCATTCCAGAATAGGTCAAACCAAAACAGACAGCAGAGGCAATCACGTGGCAGTATCTGGATAACTCTGCGTGATCAGTTTGGTGAGAACATGAACAGATGGGATGGTCAACCAACTTCTGATCTTTTCAAGAGGTTACGGGAGCTGCAGAGGGGCAGATCCCGAGGTAGCAATACCAGGAGGGTAGCTGTCGCTTCCTCAGTTTCCCAGAACAACTCTGATAGCTCCAACAGTGATCCTAATTCTGGTGCTGGACGTTGTGCCAGCTGTACATGTGGAGGTAATCCCCACCATTAGGGGTGCCCTGCCTTCCGCCAGGGGGAGGTAAGGGATAATGGAGATAACAGAATCTATTGGGATGTGTACATCCAGTGGCCTGGCACTTCAAAATTTCAGAAGTACAGGGCCTTGGTTGACACAGGAGCTCAGTGCACCATAATACCATCAAATTATCAAGGGGGAGAATCTATAACTATTCAGGGAGTCACTGGTGGATCTCAAGAGTTGTTTAAGATAGAGGTTGATATAAGTTTAACTGGGAAGCAGTGGAAGAAACATACTATTGTAACAGGTCCTAATGCACCTTGTATTTTGGGAATTGACTTTCTGAGAGAAGGGCGTTTTAAAGACCCTAAGGGTTACAAATGGGCTTTTGGAATAGCAACTGTAGAAATTGATGGAGGAAAATTGAAGTTGTCCATTAGACCTGAGCTTTCAGATGAATCTGCAGTTGTGGGACAACATGAGATAGAGGATGTAAAGCTGCCGGTTGCTTCTCAAACTGTGCATCACAGACAATACAGAACCAACCGTGACTCTTTGGTGCCCATTCAAAACTTGATTCGTCAGTTGGAGAGTCAGAAGGTCATCAGCAAAACTCATTCACCTTTCAACAGTCCAATCTGGCCTGTGAGAAAGCAGAATGGAGAGTGGCGTCTGACAGTTGATTTCCGTGCCTTGAATGAAGTAACTCCACCCATGAGTGCAGCTGTACCAGACATGATGGAACTCCAATATGAGCTGGAATCCAAGCAGGCCAAATGGTATGCTACCATAGACATTGCTAATGCTTTCTTCTCTATTCCCATAGCAGAGGAATGCAGGCCTCAGTTTGCTTTCACCTGGAGAGGCATTCAGTACACATTCAATCGTTTGCCCCAGGGGTGGATTCACAGTTCAACCATCTGCCATGCAGTGATCCATGATGCTTTGGAGAAAGGTGGAGCTCCAGAACACATTCAGTTCATCGATGACATCATCGTCTGGGGTGAGACTGCTGAAGAAGTCTTCGAGAAAGGTAACAAAATCCTTGACATTCTCTTGCAAGCTGGTTTCGCTATCAAGCGAGACAAGGTGAAAGGACCTGCCAGAGAAATCCAGTTTCTGGGAGTGCGGTGGCAAGATGGTCGCCGTCACATCCCAATGGATGTGATAAACAGAGTCTCCACCATGGCAAATCCCATCAACAAGAAAGAAACTCTGCGTTTCTTAGGCATAGTGGGATTTTGGAGACTGCACATTCCTGGATACAGTCAGATTGTGAAACCTCTCTATGATGTGACTCGAAAGAGAAACAGTTTCCAATGGGGTCCTGAGCAACAAGCAGCCTTTGACCAGATCAAGCGAGAGGTAGTCCAAGCGATGGGTCTGGGACCTGTCCGAACTGGTCCAGACATTAAGAACATTCTGTACACGGCCGCGAGTGACAATGGTCCAACCTGGTGCTTATGGCAAAGAGCTCCAGGGGAGACACGAGGACGTCCTCTTGGTTTCTGGGGTCGTGGCTACAGAGGCTCAGAGGCAAACTACACTCCAACAGAGAAAGAGATTTTAGCTGCTTATGAAGGAGTGAAAGCTGCTTCTGAAGTGATTGGAACTGAGTCACAACTTCTTCTAGCTCCTAGATTGCCAGTTCTGAATTGGATGTTCAAAGGCAAAGGTTCTTCACCACATCATGCAACAGATGCTACCTGGTCTAAGTGGATGGCTCTGATAACACAGAGAGCTCGAATGGGAAATCTCGAAAGGCCTGGTTTGGTGGAGGTGATCACAAACTGGCCAGAAGGCACAAGCTGTGCTAAACCTCCAGAGGAGAGAGTAACTCGTGCTGAGGAAGCTCCTCCTTACAGTGATCTGTCTGATGATGAAAAGAGATATGCTTTGTTCACAGACGGTTCCTGTCGTCTTGTTGGGAACAAGCGGAGATGGAAATCTGCAGTGTGGAGCCCAACGCGCAGAGTTGCAGAAGCGAGAGATGGAGAAGGAGAATCCAGTCAATTTGCAGAGGTAAAAGCTGTCCAGCTAGCTCTTAACATAGCTGAACGTGAGAGATGGCCAAAGCTTTATCTCTACACCGACTCGTGGATGGTAGCCAATGCCTTGTGGGGTTGGCTGAAAGACTGGAAGAAGAATGGCTGGCAGAGGAAAGGAAAGCCAATCTGGGCTGCAGATCTGTGGCAAGACATTGCTGCTCGCATTGAGAGAATCCCAGTGAAAGTGAGACACATCGATGCTCACATTCCTAAGAGCAAAGCTACTGAGGAACAACAACACAACCATCAGGCAGATCTAGCTGCAAGAGTTTCCCAGGTGGACACAAACTCTGATCCTGATCCTGATCTTGACTGGAAACACCGAGGTGAGCTGTTCTTAGCTCGGTGGGCCCATGACTCGTCAGGCCAACCTGGTGCTTATGGCAAAAAGCTCCAGGGGAGACACGAGGACGTCCTCTTGGTTTCTGGGGTCGTGGCTACAGAGGCTCAGAGGCAAACTACACTCCAACAGAGAAAGAGATTTTAGCTGCTTATGAAGGAGTGAAAGCTGCTTCTGAAGTCATCGGAACTGAGTCACAACTTCTTCTAGCTCCTAGATTGCCAGTTCTGAATTGGATGTTCAAAGGCAAAGGTTCTTCACCACATCATGCAACAGATGCTACCTGGTCTAAGTGGATGGCTCTGATAACACAGAGAGCTCGAATGGGAAATCTCGAAAGGCCTGGTTTGGTGGAGGTGATCACAAACTGGCCAGAAGGCACAAGCTGTGCTAAACCTCCAGAGGAGAGAGTAGCTCGTGCTGAGGAAGCTCCTCCTTACAGTGATCTGTCTGATGATGAAAAGAGATATCCTTTGTTCACAGACGGTTCCTGTCGTCTTGTTGGGAACAAGCGGAGATGGAAATCTGCAGTGTGGAGTCCAACGCGCAGAGTTGCAGAAGCCAGAGATGGAGAAGGAGAATCCAGTCAATTCGCAGAGGTAAAAGCTGTCCAGCTAGCTCTTAACATAGCTGAACGTGAGAGATGGCCAAAGCTTTATCTCTACACTGACTCGTGGATGGTAGCCAATGCCTTGTGGGGTTGGCTGAAAGACTGGAAGAAGAATGGCTGGCAGAGGAAAGGAAAGCCTATCTGGGCTGCAGATCTGTGGCAAGACATTGCTGCTCGCATTGAGAGAATCCCAGTGAAAGTGAGACACATTGATGCTCACATTCCTAAGAGCAAAGCTACTGAAGAACAACAACACAACCATCAGGCAGATCTAGCTGCAAGAGTTTCCCAGGTGGACACAAACTCTGATCCTGATCCTGATCTTGACTGGAAACACCGAGGTGAGCTGTTCTTAGCTCGGTGGGCCCATGACTCGTCAGGACATCAAGGCAGAGATGCAACCTACCGATGGGCTCGTGACAGATCCATTGACATTTCCATGGATGCTATCACACAAGTCATCCATGATTGTGACATTTGTGCTGCTATTAAGCAGGCAAAGCGGATCAAGCCCTTGTGGTACGGTGACCGATGGTCTAAGTACAAGTATGGTGAAGCCTGGCAGATTGACTACATCACTCTACCTCGTTCTCGATCTGGTAAGCAGTATGTGCTGACTATGGTAGAGGCAAGCACTGGATGGCTGGAAACTTATCCAGTTCCTCATGCAACTGCACGTAACACCATTCTTGGCCTGGAGAGACAAATCCTGTGGAGACACGGAACTCCAGAGAGGATTGAGTCAGACAACGGAACTCATTTCAAGAATAATCTTGTAAAAAACTGGGCCAAAGAGCACGGCATCGAGTGGATATTCCACATTCCCTACTATGCACCAGCTGCAGGGAAGATCGAACGCTACAATGGTTTGCTGAAAACCACTCTCAAAGCCATGGGGGGTGGATCTTTGAAAAACTGGGAGAAACATTTAGCACAAGCAACCTGGTTGGTGAATAGTAGAGGTTCAGTGAATCGAGCTGGACCTGCCCAATCAGATTTGTTGCAAAAGGAAGAAGGTGATAGAGTTCCTGTTATCAGAGAAAAGAATCTGTTAGGCAAAACTGTTTGGGTATTTTCTCCCTCAGGAGAGGCCAAACCTGTCCGAGGGGTGGTTTCTGCTGAAGGTCCTGGTCACACCTATTGGGTGATGCAAGAAAATGGTGAAATTCAGTGTATTCCACAAAGAAATCTAACTTTGGCTGAGAGAGGTTAAATTCAGAGTGTTGCGCAGATACAGTATCGTGCCCAAGAGGAGAGTCCATGAGATCTACGGTGCACGAACCCTGAGAGCCCTGAGTCACCTGAGAGTCCCTGTTCCTTCCTTCGCTCCATCTGCGAGGAAACAAGCTGTTTGCTGTTTTTCCTGTGATTTGACTCTTTTGAATCATCTACATCTGAGATAGCCGGAATGGACTATGGTCTTTATTCAGATGTTGTTGTAGATATTATTTTAGATTAGATAAATGATAGTAGCAGCCAATGGAATTGTTTAGAAGGGGTGGACTGTGATGGTTTGAAACTGTCTTTTTAATTTTTCCTTGCAAAGTTCAGAAACAGAGAAAGTGAAAGAATGTAAATAAGTCACTATTGGGTGTAAGAAAGCAAAATAACGATTGTTCTAAACACTTCCATTGGATAGATAGAAATGTTTAAGAACTATTACCCAAAACAAAGTAGGCACTCTGCACATTCTGCGTTCGGCAGTGGGGGCAGTTGCTGGGCTGTCTGGCTGCTGTTTCTTCTTCTCTTCTGGCTGAAGATAACACGTACTGACCTTGGCAGCTAAGTTAACAACTTTCTGCTTAACTAACTGTGCTTCTCTGTCCAGGGGGGTCTGGGGGGGAAGCTCCTGGGAGAGGGAGGCCCCTTTGGGAGGGTCCCCTTGGGGGGAAGCAAAGGGAGATCGATTGTGCTTTTTCTGTTGATTGTATATATATTTGTGAATGTTGTGAATTTTGTATATTTGTACATATTCATTGAATTTCATTGTAGATTTTAGACTCTGCTTGTAAATACAGCTTTTCATTTGCTTCCAGACTGAGCTAGCCTGGTTATTGTTGGTGGGGGGGGGAATTTCAGCTCACACCGACACACCTGTCTGACACTATTAGCATCAATGAAAACATTCTTAATGGTTCATTGTTCTCCATCATAAAGCAGCAACCCATTGCCTGACTCTCAGGGGTATACAGCTACGAATTTAACCTAGCAGCTTGCAGGTCGGCACAGCTCTGGAAATTACAGAGATAACTTCCTGGAGTACTTCAAGTTCCTCTTCTACTTTTCTGATTCCTAGTACCTTTTGTAGTCCTGAAAAGCAGTTCACAAGTCAGCAGGTTACTGAGAGAAATTGCTAACCAGACTGGAATGGACTCATCAAGCAAAGGACTCTTGACAGCAACAAGGTTCTGATAGCAAAGCTGCTGTAAGCTTCAGTGTAAACAAATATCTTTCAAGATACTAGTCTTTAACTAGTATTTGATAGTCCCTATAAATTTCAACAGAACCAGGATGGCTAGAAATATCTATCTCTCAAGCTAGCCTGATATCTGCAAATGAAAACTAGCTTTTCTCTGTTTTTCCCTTGGGTTGCAAATGTTTCCTAAAAGCCAGTCGAATGAAGAGCATCTGGGTCACCTACCACTGTACTTTAGTGTAAACAAGTTACCAGATTTTTTTATTAGCTTATTGTATCTGATTTCAGTTTAACTTCAGTATGAGAACAAGTGCTGCAAGGTCAAAATAGTAATAGGGCGATGCTTTTTTATCACTTGGGGGCTTTCTGATGTACTTACAGGATGAACCCTATGTAGGGTATATTAAAATCTGAGCATGCCAGTATCTGCCCTCAGCATACAAGATGAGGAAAAGGAAAGGCTATTTTTATGGTGGCAGTAGTTTACAGTTATTTTTCATCATAGTTTAAAGCTGAAGGGTGATGCCTTTTGGTCTTCTCTATGAGAAGGACGGCAATCATTTGTTGGTGCCAGAAGGCTTTACTACTCTTCAGTCTGTTCTGAACTGAAACATAAACTTCTTAATTAAAAAGTGTGAATTTACACATACCAGCTGCCATATCCAGATATCTGAGTTCTTTTTACTTTTCTCAGTTGTTCCTGGTCCATAAACAACAACCTTTAAAAAAAGAGAAAAACAGGAAAGAAAAGTGATGGATTCATGCCAGTGACCAACGCGTATATATTCACCTTCCTACAGCATTTAAAACTTTCTATTTTTACAGAAAAATGTTCATAGAAGAGGATGTTATTTTTGCAGACATCAAAATTCACATTACATTTAGTATTCTCATATTGATTCTTACTGATAAAAAGGGAACTGATCATTCCTTATGCTCCTCTACATCCTCACTTATCTGTTCCTTCTGCCTCCTTCCACTCTCAGATTTGCATCTATATCCTTCCAGATTCTGTTCTTGGAAAAAGCACTTCCTCCTGATGAACTCTAAGCCCTGTCAAGAGCCTGTTGAAGGACAAAACATTCTTCAAAAAGCTATAGTGTGGGCCTTATTTTTAAGGGGACTTATTTGTCCCCTTAGTATTCTTTGGGCCAGTCCTACACTCCAAAAGTTTGTTGACAAATTATTGAATTCCTTAGTGAGATGGCTTTAAGGCTATGCCTTTAAAATTTCTTACAGATATCAAGCAGAAAAAGTAAAAGAATGTAAATAAATCACTATTGGGTGTAAGAAAGGAAAATAATGATTATTCTAAACAATTCCATTGGAGGGATAAATCCCTTAAGATTTGGTTTTCAAAACAATGTTCAGTTTCTGCTGCAACAGTCGAGCAGGGATTTTTCTGCATTTTTCTCTTCTTGCTTCCTTCACTGGGGAAGATAACAACCTGCATGCTGACCTTGGCAAGTTCAAACATAATCTCTGCTTCTTTTCTCTCTTTTGTCCCTTTGGACAGGGTGGGGACGGAAAGCAGAGAGCCAGCTTTCCTGGTGTGATGGTTTGAAACTGTCCTTTTAATTTTTCCTTGCAAAGTTCAGAACAGAGAAAGTGAAAGAGTGTAAATAAATCACTATTGGGTGTAAGAAAGCAAAATAACAATTGTTCTAAACACTTCCATTGGATAGATAGAAATGTTTAAGAATTATTACCCAAAACAAGGTGGGCACTCTGCACATTGTGTGTTCTGCAGTGGGGGCAGTTGCTGGGCTGTCTGGCTGCTGTTTCTTCTTCTCTTCTGGCTGAAGATAACACGTACTGACCTTGGCAGCTAAGTTAACAACTTTCTGCTTTAACTAACTCTGCTTCTCTGTCCAGGGGGGTCTGGGGGGGAAACTCCTGGGAGAGAGAGGCCCCTTTGGGAGGGTCCCCTTTGGGGGGAAGCAAAGGGAGATTGGTTGTGCTTTTCTGTTGATTGTATACATTTGTAAATGTTGTGAATTTTGTATGTTTGTACATATTCATTGCATTTCATCATAGATTGTAGATTCTGCTTTGTAAATACAGCTTTCATTTGCTTCCAGACGGGGCTAGCCTAGTTATTGTCGGGGGGGGGTGGGGGGGGGGGGAATTTCAGCTCACACCGACACACTTTTTTATTTTTGGCGCCCAACGTGGGGCTCTATTGCTTGTATGATTTATTTCTGCTCAGATTAGGAAGCAAAATGAAGCTGTTTTGGATTCTGAGTCATTCTATTTCATCTGTTATCAGTGTGATTGTCTACAGATGGGTCCTTTCCTGCATGATAGACAAGATTGTGAGATATGTGGCATATAAGTCGTTTCTTTGGGTTAAGAACAAGTTACTAAATATGGTTGGATTTCTGTTGTGGTCTTATTGGGTTAAGAAGATATGGTAACTCAACTATGAATCTGCTAGCAGACACATTTGAGTTTGTTACTCCTCTTACAACTACAGAGGGTCTTTGGAACCAGTGGTACCCTAGATATCTTGTGCTAACCTTAATTTTGTTGCTTCTTGGAATAATCATATGGCTGCTGATAGCACTGTGTCAAGAAAGACATAAGGCTACTTGCTCTTCCGACCTGCGTAGATGTAAGAGGAAACATAGAAAAGCTCAGAGAGGTTCGGAATTGGTTTCTGATTCTGATTACGGTGACCAGAAAATCACAGATCAGGTTTGTGAGAAAGATGCTGACAGCCTTGACTCAGAGCCAGTAGCAGTAGCTGCGGGACCTTTGCCAGAATCTGAGATAACAGACTTGGCTACACAGGCAGACTCGGCTACACAAACAGGCTCGATTACACAGGCAGGCAGGGGTACACGGGCAGACATGGCTACACAAACAGACACAGTTGCGCAGAGAGAAATGGTTGCGCAGACAGTCATAGTTACACAGAGAGAAATGGTTGTGCAGACAGACATAGCTGTGCAGGCAGATGCCATTAATGAGGCACAGTCTCCTCCTCCTCCCTCTGCTGCCCAGACAGACGCAGTAGTGGCTGCAGGATCTCAAAGCACACCTCCTGCCAACCCTGTACAGACTCCCTCTGCTCCTGCTAACCCTGCACAAAATTCCTCTACTCCTTCCAACTCTGCTGTGAATGTGAAAGCCAATCCAGTGAATTTGGTTGCCACTATCACCAGACAGCGCAAAGGAGCTGCAGGAGGAGATGCAGATGCTGCAGGAAATGGTGCAGATGGAGATGAGGGTCCTTCTACTCAGGGTCCCTCTGTTAAGAAAGATCCTTCTGGTGACGAAGAGAAGGTTAGCCTTAAAACTCTGGCAGACCTCTTGAGACCCCACATGGATGATGGAGATGTAGGTCAGGATGTAGACCCTGCTAAATTAGCAACTGCTGGCAGTGCCTCTGAACTCAAGGAAATTCAATGGATGATTACAATAGGATTATGGGGACAGCGACCTCAGGATGATGATGAGGATGAGGAGGAGGATGACATACAGTCAGCTAATGCACCCAGACAGGAAATTAGACATGTGAGGAAGGATTACATCAGAGGAGATAATGAGCCAGTCCTGTCTTGGCTAGCCAGGTGTTTTGATATGGGAGCCCCAGCATTGGTGGTAGGTGACAAGTCGGCCTCTCAGTTGGGGATGCTCTCAAAGGATACAGGCATAGACAGGCATCTAGGCAAGTGCATTGGTAAAGTTTCTCTGTGGGCACGCCTCCTACTGGCAGTCTCGCTGAGGTACCCCAGCAGAGATGATTTACCATGGAACCCTAAGCCTTGGACCACAATAGCTGAGGGAATCAAGCGTCTCAGAGAATTTGCTGTGAGAGAAATAATGTATGGAGATCATAAGACTCTGAATCCTGATGAAATTCCTGTTGGAACAGGCCTTGCCAAAAAGCTCATTAAGCTTGCTCCTCCTAATTATGCCACTATTCTGGCAAGCAGAATTGTGGCAAGAAATTATGGTGGAGTGCCTCCTACTGTTGGCCATTTCACTGACCAAATGAGGCAATTGGAGGATAGTCTCGCACGTACTTCTTTGGTTTCAGCCATTGAAACTCTGTCTGGAAAGATGGAGAATTGCATGAAAGAGCTGAAGGAGGAACTTAAAACCTCCATATCCAACTTGATGAAGGGGGATGATTCTGATTCCTCTTCCTCCAGATGGATACAAGTTTCAGCTGTTAGGAACAGACGTGCTCCAAGAAGGCCATTCCAGAATAGGTCAAACCAAAACAGACAGCAGAGGCAATCACGTGGCAGTATCTGGATAACTCTGCGTGATCAGTTTGGTGAGAACATGAACAGATGGGATGGTCAACCAACTTCTGATCTTTTCAAGAGGTTACGGGAGCTGCAGAGGGGCAGATCCCGAGGTAGCAATACCAGGAGGGTAGCTGTCACTTCCTCAGTTTCCCAGAACAACTCTGATAGCTCCAACAGTGATCCTAATTCTGGTGCTGGACATTGTGCCAGCTGTACATGTGGAGGTAATCCCCACCATTAGGGGTGCCCTGCCTTCCGCCAGGGGGAGGTAAGGGATAATGGTGATAACAGAATCTATTGGGATGTGTACATCCAGTGGCCTGGCACTTCAAAATTTCAGAAGTACAGGGCCTTGGTTGACACAGGAGCTCAGTGCACCATAATACCATCAAATTATCAAGGGGGAGAATCTATAACTATTCAGGGAGTCACTGGTGGATCTCAAGAGTTGTTTAAGATAGAGGTTGATATAAGTTTAACTGGGAAGCAGTGGAAGAAACATACTATTGTAACAGGTCCTAATTCACCATGTATTTTGGGAATTGATTTTCTGAGAGAAGGGTGTTTTAAAGACCCTAAGAGTTACAAATGAGCTTTTGGAATAGCAACTGTAGAAATTGATGGAGGAAAATTGAAGTTGTCCATTAGACCTGAGCTTTCAGATGAATCTGCAGTTGTGGGACAACATGAGATAGAGGATGTAAAGCTGCCAGTTGCTTCTCAAGCTGTGAATCACAGACAATACAGAACCAACTGTGACTCTTTGGTGCCCATTCAAAACTTGATTCGTCAGTTGGAGAGTCAGAGTCATCAGCAAAACTCATTCACCTTTCAACAGTCCAATCTGGCCTGTGAGAAAGCAGAATGGAGACTGGCGTCTGACAGTTGATTTCCGTGCCTTGAATGAAGTAACTCCACCCATGAGTGCAGCTGTACCAGACATGATGGAACTCCAATATGAGCTGGAATCCAAGCAGGCCAAATGGTATGCTACCATAGACATTGCTAATGCTTTCTTCTCTATTCCCATAGCAGAGGAATGCAGGCCTCAGTTTGCTTTCACCTGGAGAGGCATTCAGTACACATTCAATCGTTTGCCCCAGGGGTGGATTCACAGTTCAACCATCTGCCATGCAGTGATCCATGATGCTTTGGAGAAAGGTGGAGCTCCAGAACACATTCAGTTCATCGATGACATCATCGTCTGGGGTGAGACTGCTGAAGAAGTCTTCGAGAAAGGTAACAAAATCCTTGACATTCTCTTGCAAGCTGGTTTCGCTATCAAGCGAGACAAGGTGAAAGGACCTGCCAGAGAAATCCAGTTTCTGGGAGTGCGGTGGCAAGATGGTCGCCGTCACATCCCAATGGATGTGATAAACAGAGTCTCCACCATGGCAGATCCCATCAACAAGAAAGAAACTCTGCGCTTCCTAGGCATAGTGGGATTTTGGAGACTGCACATTCCTGGATACAGTCAGATTGTGAAACCTCTCTATGATGTGACTCGAAAGAGAAACAGTTTCCAATGGGGTCCTGAGCAACAAGCAGCCTTTGACCAGATCAAGCGAGAGGTAGTCCAAGCGATGGGTCTGGGACCTGTCCGAACTGGTCCAGACATTAAGAACATTCTGTACATGGCCGCGAGTGACAATGGTCCAACCTGGTGCTTATGGCAAAGAGCTCCAGGGGAGACACGAGGACGTCCTCTTGGTTTCTGGGGTCGTGGCTACAGAGGCTCAGAGGCAAACTACACTCCAACAGAGAAAGAGATTTTAGCTGCTTATGAAGGAGTGAAAGCTGCTTCTGAAGTCATCGGAACTGAGTCACAACTTCTTCTAGCTCCTAGATTGCCAGTTCTGAATTGGATGTTCAAAGGCAAAGGTTCTTCACCACATCATGCAACAGATGCTACCTGGTCTAAGTGGATGGCTCTGATAACACAGAGAGCTCGAATGGGAAATCTCGAAAGGCCTGGTTTGGTGGAGGTGATCACAAACTGGCCAGAAGGCACAAGCTGTGCAAAACCTCCAGAGGAGAGAGTAACTCGTGCTGAGGAAGCTCCTCCTTACAGTGATCTGTCTGATGATGAAAAGAGATATGCTTTGTTCACAGACGGTTCCTGTCGTCTTGTTGGGAACAAGCGAAGGTGGAAATCTGCAGTGTGGAGTCCAACGCGCAGAGTTGCAGAAGCGAGAGATGGAGAAGGAGAATCCAGTCAATTTGCAGAGGTAAAAGCTGTCCAGCTAGCTCTTAACGTAGCTGAACGTGAGAGATGGCCGAAGCTTTATCTCTACACCGACTCGTGGATGGTAGCCAATGCCTTGTGGGGTTGGCTGAAAGACTGGAAGAAGAATGGCTGGCAGAGGAAAGGAAAGCCTATCTGGGCTGCAGATCTGTGGCAAGACATTGCTGCTCGCATTGAGAGAATCCCAGTGAAAGTGAGACACATCGATGCTCACATTCCTAAGAGCAAAGCTACAGAGGAACAACAACACAACCATCAGGCAGATCTAGCTGCAAGGGTTTCCCAGGTGGACACAAACTCTGATCCTGATCCTGATCTTGACTGGAAACACCGAGGTGAGCTGTTCTTAGCTCGGTGGGCCCATGACTCGTCAGGACATCAAGGCAGAGATGCAACCTACCGATGGGCTCGTGACAGATCCATTGACATTTCCATGGATGCTATCACACAAGTCATCCATGACTGTGATATTTGTGCTGCTATTAAGCAGGCAAAGCGGATCAAGCCCTTGTGGTACGGTGACCGATGGTCCAAGTACAAGTATGGTGAAGCCTGGCAGATTGACTACATCACTCTACCTCGTTCTCCATCTGGTAAGCAGTATGTGCTGACTATGGTAGAGGCAAGCACTGGATGGCTGGAAACTTATCCAGTTCCTCATGCAGCTGCATGTAACACCATTCTTGGTCTGGAAAGACAAATCCTGTGGAGACACGGAACTCCAGAGAGGATTGAGTCAGACAACGGAACTCATTTCAAGAACAATCTTGTAAAAAACTGGGCCAAAGAGCACGGCATCGAGTGGATATTCCACATTCCCTACTATGCACCAGCTGCAGGGAAGATTGAACAACGGTTTGCTGAAAACCACTCTCAAAGCCATGGGGGGTGGATCTTTGAAAAACTGGGAGAAACATTTAGCACAAGCAACCTGGTTGGTGAATAGTAGAGGTTCAGTGAATCGAGCTGGACCTGCCCAATCAGATTTGTTGCGAAAGGAGGAAGGTGATAGAGTTCCTGTTATCAGAGAAAAGAATCTGTTAGGCAAAACGGTTTGGCCAATGGAACTGTTTAGAAGGGGTGGACTGTGATGGTTTGAAACTGTCTTTTTAATTTTTCCTTGCAAAGTTCAGAACAGAGAAAGTGAAAGAGTGTAAATAAGTCACTATTGGGTGTAAGAAAGCAAAATACTGATTGTTCTAAACACTTCCATTGGATAGATAGAAATGTTTAAGAACTATTACCCAAAACAAAGTAGGCATTCTGCACATTCTGCGTTCGGCAGTGGGGGCAGTTGCTGGGCTGTCTGGCTGCTGTTTCTTCTTCTCTTCTGGCTGAAGATAACACACTGACCTTGGCAGCTAAGTTAACAACTTTCTGCTTTAACTAACTCTGCTTTCTGTCCAGAGGGGTCTGGGGGGGAAGCTCCTGGGAGAGGGAGGCCCCTTTGGGAAGGGTCCCCTTTGGGGGGAAGCAAAGGGAGATTGGTTGTGCTTTTCTGTTGATTGTATATATTTGTAAATGTTGTGAATTTTGTATATTTGTACATATTCATTGCATTTCATCATAGATTGTAGATTCTGCTTTGTAAATACAGCTTTCATTTGCTCTCAGACTGGGCTAGCCTGGTTATTGTCAGTGGGGGCTGGGAATTTCAGCTCACACTGACACACAAGGTAGGAATTATTTCCTGGGACTGCAGTATTTAACAGCAGGGCAATGAGCCTCAGGCTCTCCACTCTGTGGCTGCTCACCACTACGGGGGGAGGCTTTCAGAGTCTTGTTTCGAGCAGGGAGGGACCCCTGCACAGATGCAAGTCTTGACCTGCACATCTGGCAGCCCACATGGGGCCATATCCAGAGCTCATTAAAGTCATTAGGTGCATTCCCATTGACCTCTGCTGGGGAATCTTTTCATCCCACGCCAAATGCCTCTGAGATGTAGCACCAATACCAGACAGTGTTTGTGTGAGTGCCTGAGGGAGCTCTGAAGATGAGAAGGCTGAGGGAGAACTCATGCTCTCTAGAGCTCTACAAGAGTGCAAAGAGATCTACAAAAGTACAGGGAGAGCTAAACAGAGCAAAGAGAGCTGCAACACTGCTGAGAGATCTACAACAGTACAGAGAGAGCTAAACAGAGCAAAGAGAGCTGCAACACTGCTGAGAGACCTACAACGGTACAGAGAGAGCTAAACAGAGCAAAGAGAGCTGCAACACTGCTGAGAGACCTACAACGGTACAGAGAGAGCTAAACAGAGCACAGAGAGCTGCAACACTGCTGAGAGACCTACAACAGTACAGAGAGAGCTAAAACAGAGCAAAGAGAGCTGCAACACTGCTGAGAGACCTACAACGGTACAGAGAGAGCTAAAACAGAGCAAAGAGAGCTGCAACACTGCTGAGAGACCTACAACGGTACAGAGAGAGCTAAAACAGAGCAAAGAGAGCTGCAACACTGCTGAGAGACCTACAACGGTACAGAGAGAGCTAAAACAGGGCAAAGAGGACTGCAACACTGCTGAGAGACCTACAACGGTACAGAGAGAGCTAAAACAGGGCAAAGAGGACTGCAACACTGCTGAGAGACCTACAACGGTACAGAGAGAGCTAAAACAGAGCAAAGAGAGCTGCAACACTGCTGAGAGACCTACAACAGTACAGAGAGAGCTAAAACAGAGCAAAGAGAGCTGCAACACTTCTGAGAGACCTACAACAGTACAGAGAGAGCTAAAACAGAGCAAAGAGAGCTGCAACACTGCTGAGAGACCTACAACAGTACAGAGAGAGCTAAAACAGGGCAAAGAGGACTGCAACACTGCTGAGAGACCTACAACAGTACAGAGAGAGCTAAAACAGGGCAAAGAGTACTGCAACACTGCTGAGAGACCTACAACAGTACAGAGAGAGCTAAAACAGAGCAAAGAGAGCTGCAACACTGCTGAGAGATCTACAACAGTACAGAGAGAGCTAAAACAGAGCAAAGAGAGCTGCAACACTGCTGAGAGATCTACAACGGTACAGAGAGAGCTAAAACAGAGCAAAGAGGACTGCAACACTGCTGAGAGATCTACAACAGCACAAAGAGTCTGCAGCAGCACAAAGAGATCTACAACAGTACAGAGATCTACAACAGCACAAAGAGATCTACCAGAGTACAAAGAGATCTATAATAGTACAAACAGATCTACAGCAGTGCAAACAGATCTAGAATAGTACTAATAGATTCTACAGATCCCTGAGAGGAGGCTGGTGGGTGTAGGGGGTGTTGGGATCTTCTCCCTCATATCAAGTCATAAGAGGAGGGGAAATGACATGAAATGTGCCAGGGGAGGGTTAGGTTGGAGAGAAGGAAAAATTCCTTTGCTGCCAGAGTGGTCAGGGATTGGCAGAGGCTGCCCAGGGAGGTGGTGGAGTCCGCATGGCTGGAGGAGCTCCAGCAAGGTGTGGCCATGGCACTTGGGGCCATGGTTTGGTGGCCATGGTGGGGATGGGTTGCTCGTTGGAGTGGGTGACCTTGGAAGCCTTCTCCAGCCTTACTGATTCTGTGCTCAGTGTGATGCAGTGAACAGCAGTGGCTTTGGCAGTGACTCTGGTGCCAGCCTGCAAGGAAAGCTGTGAAGAGGCTGAAAGCAGGGGGTAGGAAGGCAGCAGCTGTGGCAACTTGGCCTGGGTAGAGGCTGTGGCAGCAGCAGAGCTCTGCAGGGCAGGGCTTCTGTCACCTGCTGCCTTTCCTTGCTTCACTCACCCAAATGTGCATCAATTCATTTGATGTCCCCAGCCCTTCTAACCCCTGCCTGCACAAGGCTCTGCCTGGAAAATCCAAGCCTGCCATTTGCTCACACTGGAAAGACTTTTCTTCTTCTGTTCCTCAAGGACTCTTCTCCCCCCACCCACTCCCTTAAATCCACCTTCCTGCTGTGGTGCACTTGTGGGGAGGTTCCATGTAAGCTGGGGAGCCTCTTGACCTTCTGGCACTAAACAATATGTGCTTCTCATGGCTCTGATTTGCTGATTTCTTGGTTTTAATTGGCTTTTAGTTTGGAATAGAATAGAATCATCTGGTTGGGAAAGGCCTCAGGAGTCCAAGCATAACCTAACATCTCCCTGCATTGAGCTCCTCATCCAAGCATCTTTTAAACACCTCCAGGGATGGGGACTCCACCACAGCCTGGGCAGCCTGGGCCAGTGGCCAGTGACCCTTTTGGTGATGAAATCTGTGCCTTCAGGTGAACCCCAGGGCTGTCTGTGAACCCTCTTTGATCTTGACAGACTCTTCAGCTTTCTAAAGTGCCCTTCATGTTGGGGTTTCGGTTTTAATCTGTTTGGACATCCCTGAAAGTGGAGTTATTTGAGGCAGTAGTAAGTTGCCAAACAGCTCATGAAGGCAAATTCTGCAGGACTGAGAAGCTTCAGCTGTTCTTGGGGCCCTGGCTAAACACAGCCAACAACAAACCTGGACAGGGCAGGGAGGCTCTACAGAGGGACTTGGGTAGGTTGGATCCATGGCCAAGGTTACCAGGAGGAGCTTCCACCAGGCCAAGTGCCAGGTCCTGCCCTTGGGTCACTACAACTCCAAGCAGTGCTGCAGGCTTGGGGCAGTGTGGATGGAAAGCTGCTGGCAGGAAGGGACCTGGGGGTGCTGGTGGCTAAGCAGCTGGAGAGGAGCCAGCAGTGCCCAGGTGGCCAAGAGAGCCAAAGGCATCCTGGCTGGGATCAGCAATGCTGTGTCCAGCAGGAGCAGGGAGGGGACTGTCCCCTGGCACTCAGCTCTGGGAAGGCCACACCTGGAGTGTTGCCTTCAGCTTTGGGCACCTCCATGCCAGAGAGATGTGGAGGTGCTGGAGCCAGGGCAGAGGAGGGCAAGGAAGCTGGGAAGGGCCTGGAGAATGAATGTGGTGAGGAGAGACTGAAGGAGCTGGGGATGGTTAGGTTGGAGAGGAGGAGGCTGAGGAGAGACCTCCTGGCTGTCTCCAGCTCCCTGAGAGGAGGTTTTGGAGAGGTTGCTGCTGGTCTCTTCTCACAGGTCATGAGTGACAGAAGAAGAGGGAAGAGCCTGAAGCTGCAGCAGGGCAGGGTCAGGCTGCAGAGCAGGGAGAATCTTTTCCCAGCAAGAGTGGTCAGGCACTGGCAGAGGCTGCCCAGGGAGGGGGTGGAGTGCCCAAGGCTGGAGGTGTTTGCAGGTGGTTTGGCTGTGGTGCTTGGGGCTGTGGTTTAGGGGTGAGCCTGGCAGAGCAAGGACAGTGGTTGGACTTGGGGACCCCCAGGGGCTGTTCCCACCTGAGTGTTTCTCTGAGTCTGTGATTTTTCTGCTTCTTGTTTTTCACAACCTCTGAGGTCAGTTGGTAGCCAGCTTGAGCTGCCCTACAGAAGTCTGCTGTGGAGACATTCAGGGTCAGGCTTGGTGGGGTCCTGACCAACCTGCTCCAGCTAAAGATGTCCCTGCTCACTGTGGGGGGCTTGCGCAAGATGATTTTTGGGGGTCTTTTCCACCCTGAAGTAGTTTGTGATGCTGTGGCTGACACCAAGTTTTCCTGCCTGGGCAGGAGGCACTTGGGCCCTGCCTGCTGTGGCAGTGGCTCCTCAGGGAGCTGCTGAGCTGGAAGCAGAGGGCAGTGGTGCTGCAGAGCAAGGGTGGTGAAGGGCTGAGGCTGGGCAGAGCTGTGCAGGCTCCTGGGGAGGTGCTTGGTTAATGCTGTTAAAGATTTCTTGGGTCTGCAGCGAGCTGCCTGAGGCAGTAAGTGGTGGCTGGTGCAGAACCAGGGCTGGATGCATGTAAATCCTGAGGGAAGCTGGTGGCATTTGGGCTTCTCCTGTGCATTAGCAACCTCTGCAGCTGAGGTTAGTGGAGAACCTATCCCACAGTGCTGTTGACCTTTGAATGCCACAGGTGCCTCACTTTTCCAGCCTTAGGAGGCCTGCCAGGCAAGCAGGAGCTGCAGAGTCCCCTGGCAGCCTGAAACTGCACCCAGCACTCAAGCTGTGGCCTCCCCAGTGCTGAGCCCAGGGGGACAATCCCTACCCTGCTCCTGCTGCCCACACCATTGCTGCTCCAGCCCAGGCTGCTGCTGCCCTTCTTGCCCCCCTGGCCACCCCCTGGCTCCTCTCCAGCTGCTGACACCAAGCACAACCAGATGTCTCTCTGTCAGCAAGTTCCAAGTGATTCTTTGAATATCTCCAGGCATGGAGCCTCAACCACCTCCCTGGGCAACCTGTTGCAGTGTTGCAGCAGCCTCCTGGGGCAGAACTTGTTCCTCACATCCAATCTCAATCTGCTCTGCTCTCATTTCAAACCATTGCCCCTGGGGCTGTCCCTGCAGGCCTCTGGGGACAGTCCCTCTGCAGCCTTCCTGGAGCCCCTTCAGATTGCAGGTTGCTCTTCCCCAGATCCTTCTCCCTGCTTCCCTTCCTTCCAGACCTGCAGGCAGTGTCATTGCTAGAGCTGGAGTGGCATGGGCAGGGCTGCCATGGTCCTGTGCCAGCAGTGGAGGCAAATTCTCCTCACAGGGAAGCAGGTGAGGTCTTTGTCACTCTCTGTAGCTGTGGCCTCCCTCCATTTCTGCATGGTGCTGAGGACAAGTGACTGACCACAGCTAAAGAGAATCTGCTTGCTTGATGGAGGAGAAAGCTCCCCTTGTGCAGCTTCTCCCACAGTGACATGGTTACATCCCCCTGCAGCCCACCACTGCCCTTATCAAGCCTTCAGCATGGAATGTGGACATGGAGCTGTTGGAGAGGAAGCCACAGAGATGATCAGAGGCTGGAGCAGCTCATATGGGGACAGGCTGGGAGCTCAGCCTGGAGAAGACAAGGCTCCAGGGAGACCTTAGGGCAGCCTTTCAGCACCTGAAGGCAGCTACAGGATGGCTGGGAAGGGACTTTTTACAAGGGTCTGTGGTGACAGGATGAGGGCAAATGGCCTCAAAGCAGAGCAGGGCAGGTTCAGATGGGACGGGAGGAAGAAGTTGTTACCATGAGTGGGGTGAGGCACAGGGACAGAAAACTTGTGGACACCTCATTCCTGGAAGTGTTTAAGCCCAGGCTGGATGGGGGCTTGAGGGAGGTGTCCCTGCCCATGGCAGGGGGCTGGGGCTGGGTGGTCTTTAGGCTCCCCTTCCAACCCACCCCTCCCGATTCTGTGTGGATGTGATTTGCAGGAAGGAGTCTCTGCCTGTAGCACCATTTCTGCAGGGGAGGCTCTTCCCCAGCAGCTGCTCTGAGGTCAGTTTTCACAGCAGCTGCTGGAAATGGAGAGGGAAGGCTTAACCTCCCCAGCTCAGGGTCTGCTCCCAGCCAGCAGCCTGCCCTGTGCTGAGCCTGCAGCTGGGCTGAGTGTGGCCTCCACAATGCCAGTGGGGAGAGGAACCAAGCTCTGGAGAGGCACCTGTGGAGAGGAGAGCTTCTGTTCCCTCTGCTTCTGCTTCTTTTAGGTAGACTGAGAGCTGGGCAGGGAGACATGGAAAGAAATTCAGCAAGGGCAAGGGGAGAGTCTGGCAGCTGGGGAAGGACAACCTCGTGGAGCAGGATAGACTGGAGACTGAGTTGTTGGAGAGCAGTGAAGGGGACAAGGAGCTGGGGGTGCTGGTGGGTGGGAGGTTGACCCTGAGCCAGCAATGTGCTCTGGGGGCCAAGGAGGCCAAGGGCAGCCTGGGGTGCATCAGAAGGGCTGTGGGGAGGAGGTCAGAGAGGTTCTCCTGCCCCTCTGCTCTGCTCTGCCCTGCTGAGGCCACAGCTGGAATCTTGTGTCCAGTTCTGGGCCCCTCAGCTCCAGAAGGACCTCAGGGAAGTGCTTGAGAGAGTCCAGCCCAGAGCCCCAGAGCTGCTGCAGGCAGTGGAACATCTTCCTCAGGAGGAGAGCCTGAGGGAGCTGAGGGCTCTGGAGCTTGGAGAGGAGGAGCCTGAGGGGGAGCTGAGTGCTGGGGATGAAGATGTGCAGGGGGAGTGCCCAGAGGCTGGAGCCAGGCTCTGCTGGGTGCTGCCCAGTGCCAGCACAAGGGGCAGTGGTGGAAGCTGAGGCAGAGGAATTTCCATGGAAAAACAGGAGGAGAAATTTTTCCCCTGTGAGGGTGCCAGAGCCCTGGAGCAGGCTGCCCAGGGGGGTTGTGGAGTCTCCTTCTCTGGAGATATTCAACCCCCACCTGGATGTGTTCCTGTGTGCCCTGCCCTGGGTGCCCCTGCTCTGGCAGGGGGTTGGACTGGATGAGCTTTGGATCTCCCTTCCTGCCCCTAACCTTCTGTGCCTCTGATTTTGTGCAGTCCTTGGAAAATGCAGGGACTGCTGGATGCCCTCAGGCCAGAAGGGAACTGTCACACAGCTCCTCTGCCCCCCTGGAGAACTGTGGCTGTGTTGGTTGAAAGTTTCCATTTGTTTCTGTAAGCACTTCTACTAATTCCCTGTAGTGTGGTACAGAAGAGCAGCTCAGGGGAAGGCTGAATCCTATAAATCTGATCCCAGAGCAGTGGTGCTCTGCAGCTGGCCCCAGCAAATGAAGAGCAGCCTGAAGCTGGGGAGCTGCAGTGAGGTGAGTGCTGAACATGAACGGCTGGGTGGCGGGGCAGGCTGCTCCTCAGGGTCTGGTTTCAGGTCAGGAGTTGTCTCCTTTGGCTGCAGGGATGGAGCCTCCAGCACCTCCCTGGGCAGCCTGTTCCAGTCTCTCCCCAGCCTCCCTGTGCACAACTTCCTCCTGATGTCCAACCTACCCCTGCCCTGCTCCACTTCCAAACCCTTGCCCCTGCTCCTATCCCCACAGCCCCTCCCGAACAGTCCCTCCCCAGCCTGCCTGCAGCTGCCCTGCAGATATTGAACTGCAGCTCTGAGCTCTGCCTGGAGCCTTCTCTTCTCCAGGCTGAACAGCCACAATTCTCCCAGCCTGTTTTGATAAGAGTTGTGTTCCAGCCCCCTCATCCTCTTCCTAACCCTTTGCTGTATCCTCTCAAGCTGCTCCCTGTCCTTCTTGAGCTGAGAAGCCCAGAAGTGGACACAATACTCCAGAAGTGGCCTCACCAGGAGGGCGTAGAGGGGGAGGAGAACCACCAGCCCTGTGATAGAGGGAGGCAAGGAGGGTGAGGAGAACCTCCAGCCCTGTGATACAGGGAGGCAAGGAGGGTGAGGAGCACTCCTGTAGGAGCTCACGGTGCATCTGATACCTCAGTGATGAAAACCTATCTCACAGTGAGCAGGAATGCCCCCTGGCAAAGGGCAGAGCTGGCACAGGGAGGGGCAAGCCTGACAGCTGCAGGAGTGTGGCCACTCTGGTGTCCTGGTTCACCTGAGGAGTGGGGCAGGGGATGTGGTGCTCCCTGACACCCCCTTGAGTGATTGAGGACGTGCTGAAGGGTTCAGGAGAGATGTTTCTGCCTTCACATCTCTGTTCTAAACAAAGATGAAAAGGAAGGGACAGAGGAGGCTGAGGCTCCCTGACACCAGCCTGGGCTTTGATGCTCTTGCTCTGAGCCAGGCTGGGAGCCTGCAGGCTTGATCCCAGCTCAACACAGTCCCAGCAGGCTCAGCCTGCAGGGTGTGCCCTGGGGATGAACGTGAGCTGTTTGAAAGGAGCCAAATGCTGCTCTCTGATCTGCTCCAAAAGAATAAATACCTTGGGTGTGAGTGACGGGAGCTGCAGGCAGGCCCTGGGAGGCAGTGAGGACAGCAGGGTTCTACCAGGCTCAGTTTTCTGAGCATGAAACAGCTTTCAAGGGGCAGGCAAAAATAATGATTCTCTTTATTTATTGATTTTGGGTTGTTTTGGTTTTTTTTCCCTCCTCCTCCAGATGTTGCTGAGCTGGAGGTTTGCCCCCAGTCTGGAAGCTGTGTTTTACTGGAGTGCTCTGCAGGCTGCCTGGGATGGGAGAGTAAAGAGATTCCCCCAGCAGCAGCAGGCTGATGGCACAGGAGCAGCTCTGCTCGTGGGAGCCAGCAAGGGGCAGGAGAAGCACAGAATGCTTTGGGCTGCAGTGGACCTCAAAGCTCATCCAGTGCCAACCCCTGCCATGGCCAGGACACCTCCCACCAGCTTGCTCAAGGCCTCATCCAGCCTGGCCTTGAACACCTTCAGGGAGGAGGCAGCCACAGCCTCCCTGAGCAACCTGTCCCAGGCTCTCACCACACTTACTGCCAAAAGTTGCTTCCTCAGGTCTCACAAATCACAGAATCAATAAGGTTGGAAAAGACCTCAAGGATCATCAAAGTCCAGCCTGTCACCCAACACCTCATGACCACTAACCCATGGCACCAAGTGCCACATCCAATCCCCTCCTGAACACCTCCAGGGATGGTGACTCCACCACCTCCCTGGGCAGCACATCCCAAGGGCCAATCTCTCTGTCTGGGAAGAAATTTCTCCTCACCTCCAGCCTAAACCTCCCCTGGCACAGCTTGAGACTGTGTCCTCTCTTTCTGTCACTGCTTGCCTGGAAGCGGAGCCCAACCCCCACCTGGCTGCAACCTCCCTGCAGGTAGTTGTAGAGAGCAATGAGGTCTGCCCTGAGCCTCCTCTTCTCCAGGCTGAACACCCCCAGCTCCCTCAGCCTCTCCTCACAGGGCTGTGCTCCATTGAGGTCTCACCTGAAGCCAGCTTCTCCCAGTCTGAAGCCATCAGCCCTCATCCTGTCACTCCATGTCTTTGTCCAAAGTCCTCCTGCAGCTCTCCTGTAGTCCCCTTCCAGTGAAGGCTGCTCTGAGGGCCTAGCTGAGTGCCAGTGGCAGGCAAAGACACAGCTCCCTCTGCAGAGGCACATCAGCACCCCCAGAAGGAACCATCCTGCACCAAGCTGAGTCTCAAAGCACCAAAAGTTGGAAGGAGGCACAGAATGCAGGAAGCACAGGACCCCAGCATGGACCGGGCTGGGTGCCAGGGGTCCTGGGCTCAATCCTGGACCAGACCACAGGGGTTGATCTTTATCAGCAATAGTGTGGTCAGCAGGAGCAGGGAACTCATCCTGCCCTGTGCTCAGCACTGCTCAGGCCACACCTGGAGTGCTGTGTCCAGTTCTGGTTTAGAAAGATGTTGAGATGCTGGAAGGTGTCCAGAGAAGGGCAACAAGGCTGAGGAGGGGTCTGGGGCACAAGGCTGGGGAAGGGTCTGGAGCACAAGGCTGGGGAGGGGTCTGGGGCACAAGGGTGGGGAGGGGTCTGGGGCACAAGAGTGGGGAGGGGTCTGGAGCAAAAGGCTGAGGAGGGGTCTGGGACACAAGGCTGGGGAGGGGTCTGGGGCACAAGGCTGGGGAGGGGTCTGGAGCAAAAGGCTGAGGAGGGGTCTGGGGCACAAGGCTGAGGAGGGGTCTGGGGCACAAGGCTGGGGAGGGGTCTGGAGCACAGCCCTGTGAGGAGAGGCTGAGGGAGCTGGGGGTGTTCAGCCTGGAGAAGAGGAGGCTCAGGGCAGACCTCATTGCTCTCTACAACTACCTGCAGGGAGGTTGTAGCCAGGTGGGGGTTGGGCTCTGCTCCCAGGCCAGCAGTGACAGAAGCAGAGGACACAGGCTCAAGATGTGCAGGGCAGGTTTGGGCTGATCTTAGGAAGAAGTTCTTCCCAGACAGAGAGATTGCCCTTGGGATGTGCTGCCCAGGAATGGGGTGTGCTCAGCACCCCTGGAGGTGTTTAGGAAGAGCCTGGATGAGGCACTCAGTGCCATGGTCTGGTTGATCAGTTAGGGTTGGGATTTTTTGGCCTTGATGATCTGGGAGGTCTCTTCCAACCTGGCTGATGCTGTGATGCTGTGACTCTGTAATTCTGTGGAAGGGAGATCCAAAGCTCATCCAGGCCAACCCCCTGCACTCAGCAAGGACATAATCCACTGGATCAGGTTGCCCAGAGCCCTCTCCAGCCTCACCTTGAAGATCTCCAGGCATGGAGCATCCACTCCTCCCTGGGCAACCTGTTGCAGTGTTCCAGCAGCCTCCTGGTTCCTCACACTCAAGAGAGATGAACATCCACAACAGAAGTGTTCTGGGTTCCATCCCTGTGCTGTGCAGAGGTCTTCCCCCCCACACAGGAGAGGTTCTCTTCCTGCTGTTGGCTCAGCTGTGCTCGTGTCCCTCATTGTCAGCCCAGCTGCTTTGCCAGCCCTGCTGTTGGAACTCCCATTGCAGGTTCTGTGTTGGTGCTGTGGGGGATGATGTAACCATCATGTCCCAACCCCTGCCTGGGAGTGCAGCAGCTGCTTCCAGCTGGCTTCAAGGTCCATGCCTTGATTACTAACCTTAGTAACCTTTCCCTCAGAACTGCTGTGGTGTGACACCAGGATCACAGAATCCCAGAATGGTTTGGGTTGAAGATGCTCTCTCAGCTCACCCAGTCCAACCCCCAACCCAACCCCACCATGGCCACCAAACCATGGCCCCAGGTGCCATGGCCACAGCTTGCTGGAACACCTCCAGCCATGGGGACTCCACCACCTCCCTGGGCAGCCTCTGCCAATCCCTGACCACTCTGGCAGCAAAGAAATTTTTCCTCCTCTCCAACCTAAGCCTTCCCTGGCACAATTTCAGGCCAGTTCCTCCCCTCCTATCACCTGAGACAAGGGAGCAGAGCCCAAGCCCCTCCTGGCTGCAGCCTGCTCTCAGGGAGCTGCAGAGAGCAATGAGGTCTCCCTCAGCCTCTTTTCCAAGCTGAGCAACCCCAGCTCCCTCAGCTGCTCCTCCCCAACCCTGTTCATTCTGTGTTGGTTTCATTCTGTGCTGCAGTAGAGGGAAGCTGCTGGCCCTGCAGAGGAGCACTGGTGACAAGGGACAGGTCTGAGCACAACCCAGCCCAGGAGGCCTTGCTAAGGCTCATGGACAGTGAAGCAGAGGTGGCTGGTGGTAACCAGCTTGGCCTCACCAGTGGCAAGCCCTGCCTGGCAGAGGTGGTGGCTTCCTCTGCTGGAGTCACAGCATCAGTTGGAAAGGGAAGAGCAACTGATGGCACCTGCCTGGGCTTGTGTGACACACTTGGCACTGTCCCCAGGGCATCCTGCTCACAGAACTGGGTCCCCTGCAGGCTCAGGGACTGAGCAGAGGACAGCTCCGCAGCCCAGCCAGCAAGGGCAAGAACTTCTCACTGCACCCAGCTGCAAACCTGGAGAGCAGTGATGTGGGGCTGAGGACAGGCTGCTGGCAGCCCCCCAGGGCATTACATGGAGGGGCCTGTCAGGTCCTTCCTTGCTGCAGGGTAGCTCCCAGGCAGTACAACCACTTCACGACCCCCCTTAGGAACCTCGAGAGGCTAAGGGGCCAGGTGAAACAGCTCAGAGCCAGATGGTCATCCTTGTCAGCATTCTCATTCCATGCTGTGCCAGGCCACTGGCACATGGAGAGCAAGGAGGCCTCTCTCTCTCTCTGGAATGCCTTGGTGCCAGCCCTGGGAACCACAGAATGGCAGAGAACAGCACTGAGCTGAATTGTACCCCTGGGAGCTTCACCAGACCCTTATCCCACCTGCTGGGCCCTGCGTCTTGCTGCTCTGCCTGAGCTCTGCAGAGCTGTCTGTGAAGCTCTTGCTCAAAGACACTAAAGAATGGAGGAAAGCTGCTGGAGGAGCTGGAGGTTGGAGGCTGTCTCCCAGCACTGCTCAGCTCCATAGGATGGATGCTTCCAAAGTGGGCTTCAGGGAGAGCATTCCCATGCAAGTGCAAGAATGCCAGGGGCTGGGAGGAGATCACCCAGCCCAACCCCCCTGCCAGAGCAGGGCAGCCAGGGCAGGGCACCCAGAACACATCTAGGTGGGGCTGGAAAGTCTCCAGAGAAGGAGACTCCACAACCTCTCTGGGCAGCCTGCTCTAGGGCTCTGGCACCAGAGAGAGGAAACTTTTGGTACCCAGGAAGACAGAATCAGAGAATCAGAGAATGGTAGGGGCTGGCAGGGAGCTCTGGAGGTAGATCAGCATCTGGCAGTCTGTCACCATCCAGCAGTGAGGAAGGGCACCAAAGAGAGGGCAGCTTCTCCACACAGCCCTGTTTTAAACTGGCAAAGCATCAAATGTCAGGCCCCAGGCAGCTGTGCTGGCTCAGGTGGAGCCCAGGCAGCACTTGTGAACCATCCAGGATTCTGCTCCTGCCTTTTCACAGGATCACACAAAATAGCCACTTGGAAGAGACCTCCAAGCTCACCCAAGCCAGCCCTCAACCCAACCCCAAACCATGTCTGAGTTTTCAGGTTTGTTTTCAGGTTTGTTCACCTCTTTGGGAGCCTTCTCTTGGCATGGCACAAGCTGCCTCCTGCAGCATCTGCTTGTCAGCATCTATGAAACATTTCAGACCAGACACTTTGCGTGCAAGGAGCTCCAGGGAGCCTCCTCCTGTGTGCCCAAGCCAGGTGAAGCCTCAGCAGAGCACAGATCCAAATCAGACTCTTCCTGCAGATTTCATCACTAGGGGACAGAAGTTCATAGAATCACAGAACACATCTGGTTGGCAGAGACCTCCAAGCTCAGCCAGTCCAGCCCTCAACCAGCACTGCAGGCTCAGCACCAAACCATGTCCCTGAGCACCAGGACCACAGTTGCTGGAGCACCCCCACGGATGGTGACTGCAGCACTGCCCTGGGCAGCCTCTGCCAATGTCTGAGAACCTTCCAGGGCAGAAAGATTTCCTGAGCTCCAGTCTGAGCCTCTCCTGGGGCAGCTTGGAACCATTGCCTCTGCTCCTGTCCCTTGCCCCCAAGGAGCAGAGGCTGTCCCCTCCTCACTCCAACCTCCCTTCAGAGAGCTGGAGAGAGCACTGAGGTCTCCCTCAGCCTCCTCTTCTCCAGCCTGGAGAAGGCTTCATGCCAGGGAGGAGTTCTGGTCTGGTCTTTGCTCCCACCCGAGGCCAGCTGTGGTCTCTGCCCCATTGCAGCTCTGCTGCTGCAGTAGCAGGCAGTGGTTGTTGGTTGCTCTGAAGCCCCCAGTGACCTTCAGCTGGGGTCCTGCTGCCACAGGCTGTCATTTACATCTCAGTGGCTGTCACTTCCACCTTCTCTCCCACAGGAAACACAACCCTGTTCCCCTCCAGACCACTGCCTTCCTGCAGAGCTTGGGCCTACCTGGCACAGGCTGAGGCTCCGAATGCAGCTCCTCCACTTGTGAGCCTCTGACTTGGCCCTGGTGGGAAGGAAAAAGCCTCTGGAATGTTTGTTATCCTGAGTGGCCACTCTGCACACAAAAGAACCACTGCAAACAACTGTCCTTGGAGAGTGCTGGGGCCAGCTCTGGAGTCCTCAGCACAGGACATGAGCCTGCTGGGGCAGCTCCAGAGGAGGCCACCAAGGTGAGCAGAGGATGGAGAACCTCCCCTGTGGGGACAGGCTGGGAGAGATGGGGCTGCTCAGCCTGGAGAAGAGGAGGCACCAGGGAGACCTCAGAGCAGCCTTGCAGGACCTGAAGGGGCTCCAGTAGAGCAGGGGAGGGACTTTGGACAAGGGATGGGAGTGCCAGGATGAGGGACAATGGTTTGACACTGGAGCAGGGCAGGGGTAGGTTGGACATCAGGAGGAAGTTGTGCACAGGGAGGCTGGGGAGAGACTGGAACAGGCTGCCCAGGGAGGTGCTGGAGGCTCCATCCCTGCAGACATTCAAGGGCAGCCTGGAGGTGTCCCTGGGCAGCCTGCTCCAGCTGGAGCTGACCCTGCTGCCTGCTGGGGGTTGGACAAGATGCCCCTGAGGGTCCCTTCCAAGCCAGTGCAGGCTGTGGCTCTGTGATTCCCTCTGCTGCTGTGGTTCTGTTTGCTTGGAGGAGCTCAGCTCTGGGGTCTGGCCCAAAGCACCCAAGCAATTCTGTGCTTGCCTGAGCAGGGAGCTGCCAGCCAGCCTCAGCCTCCTCATTTCAGTGGCTCTGAACTTGGCACTGAGCAGTTTCCACCACCTTGTACACATGGGATCGGGAGGGGGAGGAGAGGTTTCTGGGCAAAGCTCAGCAGCAGCAGAGTGGAGAAGTGCAGCCAAGTTCTCCCCCCTGTCACCTGCTCCCCCTGTCACCTGTCCCTGAGCTCAGCCTCCTCTTCTCCACACCAAACACCCCCAGCTCCCTCAGCTGCTCCTCCCCAGCCCTCTTCTCCACACCCTTCCCCACCTTTCTTGCCCTTCTCTGGCCCTGCTCCAGCTCCTCAAGGTCCTTCTTGCACTCAGGGCCCCAAAACTGAAGCCAGCACTCAAGCTGTGGCCTCCCCAGTGCTGAGCCCAGGGGGACAATCTCCTCCCTGCTCCTGCTGCCCACACCATTGCTGCTCCAGCCCAGGCTGCTGCTACGCTTCTTGCCCCCCTGGCCACCCTTGGCTCCTCTCCAGCCAGCCATCATGCAAGCCTCTCCAGCAGGCAGCTCTGCAGCCACTCTCCCCAAGGCTGGAGCCCTGCAGGGGGTTGCTGTGGCCCCAGTCCAGCAATCAGCACTCAGCACTCTACCTCAGTGGGTCTCATCCTGTTGGTCTCAGGCAGAACAAAGCAGAGCAGCTCTTGGAAAGGCTCTGGGCACTGAAGAACTTGAACAAAAAGTGCAGGGACAGGCTTCAGCTGTGAGGAGCTTGCAGGACAGCTTGGTGGGCTCTTGCCCTGCCCTCTCCCTCACCAACTGCTGCCCACACAGTGCAGCACATGCAGGGAGCATGAAAGTGTTGCTCCACAAGGTTGTATTGCAGGTGATCCAGAAGCTGTGAGCAGACAGAAACAGACCCAAAGCAGCTTGGTCTAGAGCAAGGGTTTCAGAGTCCTCTGTTTGGCTTGACAGAATTGTTGCTTTTATTTTCCTTCATGTTTAGAGAAACTGGAAAAGTCACAGAGTCAGAGACTGAGGTGGGCTGGAAGGGAGCTCCAAAGCTCATCCAGGCCAACCCCCTGCACTCAGCAGGGACATCCTCCACTAGATCAGGTTGCCCACAGCCCTCTCCAGCCTCACCTGGAAGATCTCCAGCCATGGAGCCTCAACAACCTCCCTGGGCAACCTCTTGCAGTGTTGCAGCAGCCTCCTGGGGCAGAACTTGTTCCTCACATCCAATCTCAATCTGCTCTGCTCTCATTTCAAACCATTGCCCCTGGGGCTGTCCCTGCAGGCCTCTGGGGACAGTTCCTCTGCAGCCTTCCTGGAGCCCCTTCAGGTGCTGGGAGGCTGCTCTGAGGTCTGCCTGGAGCCTTCTCTTCTCCAGGCTGAACATCCCCAGCTCCCTCAGCCTGTCCCCATAGCAGAGCTGCTCCAACCCCCTGAGCATTTTCCTGACCCTAAATGATAACCCAGAGACTGTGGCAGGTTCTGTCCCCTGCTTGTACCCAGGCACAGGTCATCTGGTGCTGCTTTCCTTTCTTTCCATCAATGGCCACAGCTGGGGACATCTCTGCTTCCATCTAATCCCTCCCTGGCTCTTCCCTGTTCCTCACTGCTGAAGAAGCTGAGGTTTGGATACTGCCAGGAGGGTCAAAGGGTGCTCAGGCAAGAGAGCTGTGAGGGGAAAAGGCTGCAAAGAGCTCAGTGCTGAGTCCCCTGGGGCTGAGGCCACACCTGGAGTGCTGCCTTCAGCTTTGGGCACCTCCACGCCAGAGAGATGTGGAGGTGCTGGAGCCAGGGCAGAGGAGGGCAAGGAAGCTGGGAAGGGCCTGGAGAATGAATGTGGTGAGGAGAGACTGAAGGAGCTGGGGATGGTTAGGTTGGAGAGGAGGAGGCTGAGGGAGACCTCCTGGCTGTCTCCAGCTCCCTGAGAGGAGGTTGTGGAGAGGTTGCTGCTGGTCTCTTCTCACAGGTCATGAGTGACAGAAGAAGAGGGAAGAGCCTGAAGCTGCAGCAGGGCAGGGTCAGGCTGCAGAGCAGGGAGAATTTTTTCCCAGCAAGAGTGGTCAGGCACTGTCAGAGGCTGCCCAGGGAGGGGGTGGAGTGCCCAAGGCTGGAGGTGTTTGCAGGTGGTTTGGCTGTGGTGCTTGGGGCTGTGGTTTAGGGGTGAGCCTGGCAGAGCAAGGACAGTGGTTGGACTTGGGGACCCCCAGGGGCTGTTCCAACCTGAGTGTTTCTGTGACTCTGTGATCCTGTGAGCTGGTAGTGCTGCAGCCTGCAGCCAGGAGGAGCTTGCAGATGCTGCTGGGAGAGCTGCAATGGGACCTGCACCACCACACTCAGGCTCTGAGCCTCTGCCCTGCAGGGAATTTGACTCTGAGGGAGAGCTTTGCAAACACTGAGCACTCATTTAATCCCCAAATGGAGGCCTTGGTCTCCTTCCAGCAAATCAAAGGCCATCAGTGCACACAGCACTTTCTGGGGTGCTGGGTGGAGGCCTGAAGAAGTCCTCACGTCTGGGAGGTGTGTGGGGGGAGCTGCCCCTCTTTGGAACTGCAACAACAAATAGCTGGGCCCTGGAGAGGGGCAGGCACCCAGAGCTGTGTGTGCAAGGACTAACATTTAACAGAGGGAACATAAATCCCTCTCCAGTTGTTTAACACCAGCCATTGCTGCCATAACACTGGGAGGGTGCAGAGGCTTCATGCATCTTGGGAATGTTTTGACAGAGCAGCCTTAAGCTGGGATTTCATCAAATTCTTCTGCTCAGGCAGAAAGAAACAAAAAAGCACTCCTATTCTTTGCTCTTTTTCTGCCACAGTTCCTCCCCCTTCAGCTGCAGCTGAGCAGAGCAGAGGGGGCTGCTCTCAGATGAAAGCAGAGCTGGCAGGATTAAAGGGGGCTGGTGTTTATTTGGAAGGGCAGAGGGTTAATAGGAGCTCTCCATCGCTGATGGCAGCATCCCAAGCCCAAGATAAACACCACTCCTCTGCACTTACATCACAGTTTAGGGCATTACTCTTCACTAATGAGGGTTTTCTTCTGCCAGGGAGCAGCAGGGCTTGGGCAGCAGCCTCCTGCCTACCAAGTGGGACCATTCTGGGGCTGCTCTGTTAGCTGTGTGCTCCTTTTTCTCAGGATCTGTGCAGTGGCTTCAGTGTTGTTTTAATTTCCATTTCCTTAAGTTCTGACTCTTTTCTCCCATGGAGGTACTCCTTGAGCAAGTGACTAGAAAGAATCACAGCACCACAGAGTCACTGAGGCTTGAATAGACCTCTGGGAGCATCAAGTGCAGCTATGGCCTGACACCACCACATCAACTAGAAGACCAAAGTCAACAGAGAAGTTAGCTGCAGGGGGATCCTAGAGCAGCTTTCTAGCATTTGGAGAGGCTGCAGGAGAGCTGGGGAGGGACTTTTGGCAAAGGCTGGGAGTGATAGGCTGAGAGGTGGTGGACTCAAGTTGGAAGAAGCTGGACTGAGGTGAGACATGAGGGAGAAATTCTTGCCCATGTGGGCAGTGAGGCACTGACAGAGGCTGCCCAGAGAAGTTGTGGAGGCTCCAAGTTTGGAAGTCTTGAAAGCTAAGCTGGATGTGGCCTTGACCAAGCTGGTCTGGCAGGAGGTGACCCTGCCTAAGGCAGGAGGTTGGAGCTAGGTTGATTTTTAAGGTCCCTTCCAACCCAAACCATTCCATGGTATGAGTCTGTCGTTGAAGCATCACAGTCACAGAATGGGGTGGGCTGGAAGGGAGCCTCAAGGCTCAGCCAGTCCCAACTCCCTGCAATGGGCAGGGACACCTCACACCACAGCAGGTTGCTCACAGCCACATCCAGCCTGGCTGCAAAAACCTCCAGGGATGAGGCTTCCACCACCTCCCTGGGCAACCTCTGCCAGGCTCTCACCACCCTCCTGCCCAACAACTTCTTCCTCACATCCAATCTCAAGCTCCCCACTTCTACTTTTGCTCCATCCCCCCCACTCCTATCCCTCCCTCACACCCTCCAAAGTCCCTCCCCAGCTTTCTTGGAGCCCCCTTCAGATGCTGCAAGGCCACCAGAAGGTCTCCTGGCAGCCTTCTCCTCTCCAGCCTGCACAACCCCAGCTCCAGCCCTCTGCTCATCCTCAGGGCCCTTCTCTGGACACCTTCCAGCCCCTCCAGAGCCTTCCTGCAACAGAGGCTCCAGACCTGGCCCCAGAGCTGCAGGTGGGGTCTGAGCAGAGTGGAGCAGAGGGGGAGAATCCCCTCCCTGGCCCTGCTGGCCACACTTCTCTTGCTGCAGCTCAGGCTCTGCTTGGCTCTTTGGACTTGATGAGGTCTAAGGTGATCAGGACCAACCATCAGCCCAACCCCCAGCATGAAGAAGCAGTTTGCTGTCATTAATTGTGCTGCACTTCTCCCTGTTAGAGAGGCTGCTCCATGCACTCCTGTGGTCACTTTGATCCATGCAGCTCCTGTAGTTCCAAGAGGCTGGAGCCAGGCTCTGCTGGGTGATGCCCAATGCCAGCACAAGGGGCAGTGGTGAAAGCTGAGGCAGAGGAAGTTCCATGGAAACAGGAGGAGAAGTTTTTTTTCCTGTGAGGATGACAGAGCACTGGAGCAGGCTGCCCAGGGGGGGTTGTGGAGTCCCTGGAGATGTTCAAGAGCCCTGTGGCCATGGCACCTGGGGCCAGGGGTTAGTGGCCATGGTGGGGCTGGGTTGGACTGGATGTCCTTAGAGAGCTTTTCCAACCCAAACACTTCTATGGTCCCATCAATAACCAATAAATGAAAGTCTGTCAAGATCTGAGGGGTGGGGGCAAGGTGAAGGTGCCAGGCTCTGCATAGTGGTGCCCAGTGACAGAACAAGGAACAGGTACCAGCTGGAACCCAGGTGGCTCCACCTGCACATGAGGAGACAATTCTGTATGGTGAGGGTGCTGGAGCCAGGAGCAGGCTGCCCAGGGAGGGTGTGGAGGCTCCTGCTCTGGAGATGTTCAAACCCCACCTGGATGTGTTCCTGGGCCCCTGGATTGGAGAAAGATGTTGAGATGCTGGAAGGTGTCCAGAGAAGGGCAGCAAGGCTGGGGAGGGGTCTGGAGCACAAAGCTGGGGAGGGGTCTTGGGACACAAGGCTGGGGAGGGGTCTGGAGCACAGCCCTGTGAGGAGGGGCTGAGGGAGCTGGGGGTGTTCAGCCTGCAGAAGAGGAGGCTCAGGGCAGACCTCATTGCTCTCTACAACTACCTGCAGGGAGGTTGTAGCCAGGTGGGGGTTGGGCTCTGCTCCCAGGCCAGCAGTGACAGAAGCAGAGGACACAGGCTCAAACTGTGCAGGGCAGGTTTGGGCTGATCTTAGCAAGAAGTTCTTCCCAGACAGAGAGATTGGCCCTTGGGATGTGCTGCCCAGGGATGGGGTGGGGTCAGCACCCCTGGAGGTGTTTAGGAAGAGCCTGGATGAGGCACTCAGTGCCATGGTCTGGGTGATGAGTTAGGGCTGGGATTGGTTGGAGTGGATGATCTGGGAGGTCTCTTCCAACCTGGCTGATGCTGTGATGCTGAGACTCTGTGTGCCCTGCCCTGGGTGGCCCTGCTCTGGCAGGGGGTTGGACTGGATGAGCTCCAGAGGTCCCTTCCAGCCCCTGAGGTTCTGTGATTCTGTGACTGCAGAGGGATGTGGTGCAGAGCAGGATCCCAGGCAGAGTGCTGGGAGGGAGGCTGTGGTGCAGCCTGCAGCTGGCAGTGGCTGTGTTCATGGTGCTGTGCTGCTGCTGCCTCTCCTGGGCTGTGCAGCACTGCAGCCACCCCTCAGCTGCAGCCTCTGGGCAAAAGTTCATGTTCCTCAGATTTTTCTATCCACCCACTTCACTTTGAACATCTCCCTCACCCTGGGAAAAATCCATCTGACTTCTTTGAAGTTCCAGATTCCTCTTGCAGGCCAGCAGGCATCCAACTTGATCTCTGTGCCTGCATTTACATGAGAATTACTCCTTCCTCGGGGGGCTGGGGAAGGGAAGCAGTGCAATGACAGAGTTCCCACTCAGCTTTTCCTGTGGCTGCAGTACCAAAGGTCCAGGATGTCCTTCCCAGCATCTGCTAGAAGCAGAGATCTGAAATGCTCTCAAGATTTCCTGTGTCAGAGGCAGAGGAGCCTGCAGCCTGGGAGAGCTCACAGTGTTAGCCTCTCCTGGTTTGCTCTCACTGGAAGGTTTGGGTTGGAAGGGACCTTAAAGTTCATCCAGCTCCAACCCCCTGCCATGGGCAGGGACACCTCCCACCAGCACAGCTTGCTCAAGGCCTCATCCAGCCTGGCCCTGAACACCTCCAGGGAGGGGACAGCCACAGCCTCCCTGGGCAACCTGTGCCAGTGTCTCCCCAGCCTCACTCCTCCTCATCTCCAGTCTCAATCTTCCCTCCTCAAGCTTCAGCCCATTGCTCCTCTTCCTGACACTCCAAACCCTTGTCAAAAGGTTTCTTCTAGACCCCTTTCAGGTGCTGGGAGGCTGCTCATAAGTCTCACTCTGTTGTGCCTGCTGTGAAAGCTCACCCAAGGATCCCACTCTTAACTGGAGGTCAGACCCTGAGGGGGGTTGTGCATCAGCTCTCCCTGCTGAGCCCTCAGGCCACACCTGTCCCTTGTGCCATTCTCCTGAGCATTTCACCACAGCTCCCTCAGCAGGGAGGACTGCAGCTGTGAGAGCCCTCAGGTGCTGTTGCATCCTGTAGCTCTCATGGAAAACAAATCAGTCATTAGCTACCAGGCTGCCTGCTGCAAGCCTGCTCCACAGCCATGCTCTGCTGGCAGCTAGAAGCTTGTTTGTGTTTGCAGCCAACCCAGCCTGAGGGCTGCAGCACCTCTGCTCTGGGGACAGGCTGGGAGAGTTGGGGCTGTTCAGCCTGGAGGAGAGAAGGCTCCAGGGAGACCTCAGAGCAGCCTTCCAGTACCTGAAGGGGCTCCAGGAGAGCGGGGGAGGGACTTTGGACAAAGGCTGGGAGGGACAGGCTGAGGGCTGATGGCTTCAGACTGGGAGCAGCTGGGTTTAGGTGACACAGCAGGAGGGAATTCCTGCCCATGAGGATGGTGAAGCACTGGCAGAGGTTGCCCAGGGAAGTTGTGAAGGTTCCAAGTGTGGCAGTGTTAAAAGGCAGCTTGGATGGGTCCTTGCCCAAGCTGGGCTACTGGGAGGTGTCCTTGCCCCTGGAGCTGGAATTAGAAGACCTTCAAGGTTCTTTCCAAGGTTCCTTTGCCGTGCTGTGCCAAATGCCAGCATTAACTGCAGCCCTTCTGGAGCTATAGCTGCCCTCCCCTGCCTCAGTGCTGGGCCATGCAAGCAGGGGAGAGCTTCTCTCTCTTCTCCAGAATCCCTTCTCCTCTCATCTCTGGGCTGTCACCATCTCTGCCCAGCTGGCAGAGACGTCCAAAGTGTCAACTTCCCAGCACCACCAGCAAGGCAGGGAAACAACCTGAGGGAAAGAGGAGTCAGCCTAAGGCAGGCTGGGAGCCCAGGCACCTCCACTGCTCCAAGGGAGCCTTTCTGGCCTGGTTTAGGGCTGGTAAGAAAGCTGCTGCAGGAGGTGAGTGTCCCAGGCTGCCCCCCAGCTGAGCAGCTCCTCTCCAGCAGCAGCCCCACAGCTGCAGACAGCACAGCTGGAGCCTGAGCAAAGCCTTCCCTCTGCCATGCTCTGCACTGGTTGCCAGAGCAGGGCTGCAGGTGATGAATTCCAGGTTAATCAGATTGCTGTTCTGAGGAGCTGGGTACTTCATCTTCACTTCCAGGTTCATAAGATCACGTGTGGCCAGCTGCTGAAACAAAGCCAGTCTCATCTGCATCAGAATTGGTGTCTGCTTAGGTTTTGTGATGTCTGTCAAGTCAGGTTTAGAGGAGAGAAAGCCACAGAAATTGAGGCAGGATGCTCAGACTCCTGCCCATTGCTGCCTGGAGGGCTCTGGGTGTTTTCTGGAGCCTTCAAGAAATGTAGGAAAGCTTTAGCTGCAGTGAGACAGAATTGTGCTGTGATTCTGTCCTGAACTGGGGCTGCTCAGCCTGGAGAAGAGGAGGCTGAGGGGAGACCTCATTGCTCTCTGCAGCTCCCTGAGAGGAGGCTGCAGCCAGGTGGGGCTTGGGCTCTGATTCCTAGTCTCAGGTGATAGAAGCAGAGGCAATGGCCTGAAATTGTGCCAGGGGAGGGTTAGGTTGGGGAGGAGGAAAAATTTCTTTGCTGCAGGGTCAGGGATTGGCAGAGGCTGCCCAGGGAGGTGGTGGAGTTCCCATGGCTGGAGGTGTTCCAGCAAGGTGTGGCCATGGCACTTGGGGCCATGGTGGGGTTGGGTTGGGGGTTAGACTGGGTGAGTTGGGAGGCCTTGTCCAGCCCAAAGAGTTCTGTGGTTCCATGACTTCATGCACTAACAACCAGCTGTTTCCCCAGCAGGTCAAAAAGGCTCCATGAGCAAACAAGGCTGAGCAAAGCCTGAGCTGGGATCCTCTGCTCCATGAGAGGGAGAGGGGAAGTCACCACCAAGGCAGCTCTCATGTTCTGCAGAATCCCTGGCAGTCTTCAGAAGGCTCAGCACATTTTCTTTTCATCTGCAGTGCTGCAGCCTTTGAGGACATGCTGAAGGCTTTGTCCATTCTTGACTCCTTCCTCCAGGAGCTTTCACTGAGTCTGCTTCCCACCCAGGTGCTGCATGCACTGATGGCCATGGCACAGGACAGCCTTTGTCAAGTGCCTCCAGGCCAGGGGCAGGTGCTGGGTTGCACACCAGGACCACAGAGCCATTGGCTGGCATGGAAAAGAGCATCTTTGACATCCACATTTCACAGAATCACAAAACACTCAGGTGGGAACAGCCCCTGGGGTCCCCAAGTCCAACCACTGTCCCTGCTCTGCAAGGCTCACCCCTAAACCACAGCCCCAAGCACCACAGCCAAACCACCTGCAAACACCTCCAGCCTTGGGCACTCCACCCCCTCCCTGGGCAGCCTCTGCCAGTGCCTGACCACTCTTGCTGGGAAAAGATTCTCCCTGCTCTGCAGCCTGACCCTGCCCTGCTGCAGCTTCAGGCTCTTCCCTCTTCTTCTGTCACTCATGACCTGTGAGAAGAGACCAGCAGCAACCTCTCCACAACCTCCTCTCAGGGAGCTGGAGACAGCCAGGAGGTCTCCCTCAGCCTCCTCCTCTCCAACCTAACCATCCCCAGCTCCTTCAGTCTCTCCTCACCACATTCATTCTCCAGGCCCTTCCCAGCTTCCTTGCCCTCCTCTGCCCTGACTCCAGCACCTCCACATCTCTCTGGCATGGAGGTGCCCAAAGCTGAAGGCAGCACTCCAGGTGTGACCTCCCCAGAGCTGAGTGCCAGAGGACAGTCCCCTCCCTGCTCCTGCTGGACACAGCATTGCTGATCCCAGCCAGGATGCCTTTGGCTCTCTTGGCCACCTGGGCACTGCTGGCTCCTCTCCAGCTGCTTGTCCCCAGCACCCCCAGGTCCCTTTCTGCCAGCAGCTCTGCTGTGCCTGAGCAGCAGCTGGCACTCACCACGTCAGACCCTCCCTGGAGTGGGCAAGGGAGGTAGGGAATTGCCCTGGGGAGGATGTGTGGCTGGTGGTGTGCAGGAGGCTGCTGTGCTGGGCCCTGCTGAGCCTTCCCCCATGGGCTGCCAGCAGAGGTCTGTGTCTGGAGCTGAGCTGCAGTGCTGACAGCAGGATTTGTGCTGTTAGCCCACACCTCATTAAAATACCAGCTGAAATCCAGGGCTGCAACCCCACCCCTCCTGCCAGCTGATGAAACTCAATTGCCTCTAATTACTGTGAGCATGTTTAAAATAATATTTTGTTGTAGCAAAGGTCCCCTGGTGATGGGGAATGGCTGGTGTCTGCTCAGGGATTAGGGGAAGGATCCTGCCGTGCCTGCCAGGGGGGAGCAGGAGCAAGGCTGCCTTGCCTGCTGCTCCAGCTGCCAGGCACAAACCAGGGCTGCAGCCCTGGAGGGGGGAAGGATGAAACCCTGTTGCCTCCAAGAGTGAAATGAAGTTGCTGTGAGATAAAGCAAACAATTGCCAGTCCTCTCTGGATCCAAGAGGCAGCCTCACTGTCTGCAGAGGGGAACCTGTCACTGCCTTCTGTCATCTGACCAGACCTTAATCCTGCAGAACACTTCTGTGGAGATGAGACTTTCTCTGCCCTTAATCCCCAGGTCTCACTCATGATTGCAAAGGTCTTCTCCAGCTGAAACCATCCTGTGACTCTGGGTGCTCAGCATTCAGCTCATACTCCACAGCTCTGCAAGAGCAGCATCTGAAACAGAATCAGAGACTGGTGTGGACTGGAAGGGAGCTCCAAAGCTCATCCAGGCCAACCCCCTGCACTCAGCAGGGACATCCTCCACTAGATCAGGTTGCCCACAGCCCTCTCCAGCCTCACCTCGAACATCTCCAGCCATGGAGCCTCAACAACCTCCCTGGGCAACCTCTTGCAGTGTTCCAGCAGCCTCCTGGGGCAGAACTTGTTCCTCACATCCAATCTCAATCTGCTCTGCTCTCATTTCAAACCATTGTCCCTGGGGCTGTCCCTGCAGGCCTCTGGGGACAGTTCCTCTGTAGCCTTTTTGGAGCCCCTTCAGGTTCTGGCAGGCTGCTTGAGGTCTCTGGACACCACTGTAGGTGCTTGCCTTGCCTTCATGCAGGTACTCTCTCCAGAGCTGAGTGCCTCAGGGAAAGAGCTGGCAGCCTGGCTCTGCACAGGCAGCCTTGGGCCTTTCTGGAAGGAAAGGAAAAAATAAGGGAAAAAACATAAGGAAAATAAATCTTTGCTTTGAGGGTATCAGAGCCCTGGAGCAGGCTGCTCCCAGAGGTTGTGGAGTCTCCATCTCTGGAGGCATTCAGAGCTCAGCTCTGGGTGGTTTGCTCTGGGTGGTGCTGCTCCAGCAGCAGGCTGGACTCACCCATCTGCAGAGGTCTCTTTGCTTCTGTGCTTCATCCAGGGACTTTCAAGACCCCTCTGGGTGCATTCCTGTGTGCCCTGTGCTGCATTCTCTGGTCCTGCTCTGGCAGGGGCTTGGACTGGAAGATCTCCAGAGGTCCCTTCCAACCCCTCACATCCTCTGACCTGTGGTGCAGGGGCACAAACCTTGCTGCCCACGGGTCTGTGAGCAGGGTAAGCTCCTGCTCAGGACGTGCAGCCTGGGGGTTGTGGTGGGACAGGAAGCAGGGATGTGAGCAGGGTGCTCAAGCTGCTGTCTGCTGTGTCTCAGAGAGCCACAGAAGGTGTCACCAAAAGCCAGGTCAGTGCCTCTGTGTATTGCTTTAGCTGCAGGCTTCCATTCATGACAAACCACTTCCAAAACATCATTGGATACCTCATGAAAGTTTAATCAGAGGAGGTTTTTATTGACACAGCAGGGAACCTTTTCAGAAGGTTTTGTTTTAAATCAAAACTCCTTGGGCTCCTTGCTGAGAAGTGCAAGGGACCCCACAGTCTTAGTTGATCTCCACTGGTCCTGGAGGCAATCGCAGAGGCAAATGGAGACATCAGGGATGAACAAAGCTGTTGGAAACAGAAGGAGGCAGAGAAGCAGGCAGTGAGTGCTGAAACATTCATCATTTGATTTCTATCCTGTTGATTCTGGTTGGAGCTTTAGACCTGAGCAGGGCTGGGACTGGGGACCAGAGCATAGATGTGCCACCAGCCACCAGAGTTATTCACTGCTACATAATGGCTCTGGCAGGGAGCCTGAGGGGCTCAGGAAGGGGCTGAGCTGCCCTTGGCTATCTGCAGCCTGCCCTTGGCTACCTACAGCCCTTCATGGGGCACTTGCTCTTTGGCAGGTTGCTCCTGAGCCTGTTGAAGTCAGCCAGCAGGCTGGGCAGGCAGCAGGGGGGAGGTGGCAGGAGGTAGCAGGGTGGGGATGGCTGTGTGCAGCCTGCCTGCCTGAGGGGGGCTCTGAGCTGCAGAGCAGTGCTGCTCCCCCTGCTTCCCTCAGCAGCCCTCCATGCAAATCACACAGCTGGGGGGGGCTTGGCTTCCTCCACACCCTCCTCACCAAACACAAACCCCCTCAGGACCACCAAAGCTTTGGGTTCCCTTGGGACCCTCAGGCTACTTTAGAACTTTGTCTGCTTGGCCCTTGGGACCCTCAGGCTACTTTAGAACTTTCTCTGCTTGTCCCTAGGGACCCTCAGGCTACCTTAGAACTTTGTCTGCTTGTCCCTTGGGACCCTCAGGCTACTTTAGAACTTTGTCTGCTTGTCCCTTGGGACCCTCAGGCTACTTTAGAACTTTCTCTGCTTGTCCCTAGGGACCCTCAGGCTACCTTAGAACTTTGTCTGCTTGTCCCTTGGGACCCTCAGGCTACCTTAGAACTTTGTCTGCTTGTCCCTAGGGACCCTCAGGCTACTTTAGAACTTTCTCTGCTTGTCCCTTGGGACCCTCAGGCTACTTTAGGACCTTGTCCGCCTGAGTGCAGGGACCTGAATCCAGGGGATGGTTTGATGGCCTTGGTGATCTTACCTTGCTGGTTGGACTTGATGGTCTCAGAGGTCTCTTCCAACCAAAACAATTCTATGAGCTGCTGAGCACAGAAGCACTCCAGGTGAGGTCCCTCAGGTGCTCTGAGGTTGTTGGAGATGTCTCCCAGGGCCCTGGGACCTTCTGCCTCTGCTGAGCTGGAAACACCTCCAGCACAGACTTTCTTTCAGTGTTTCCTCCTGCTGAATCCAGACAACAACAACAAAAGGAACTTTTTTTCCCCTCCAAACAGATCTCATTTGAGCTGAGTCAGGCTTTGAGGCAAAGGTTTGTGATCTTTCTCACTTTAATCCAAGAAGCTGGCTTGTACCATCAGGCAATGTGCTCTGGGGGCCAAGAAGGCCAAGGGCAGCTTGAGGTGCATCAGAAGGGCTGTGGGGAGGAGGTCAGAGAGGTTCTCCTGCCCCTCTGCTCTGCTCTGCCCTGCTGAGGCCACAGCTGGAATCTTGTGTCCAGTTCAGGGCCCCTCAGCTCCAGAAGGACCTCAGGGAAGTGCTTGAGAGAGTCCAGCCCAGAGCCCCAGAGCTGCTGCAGGCAGTGGAACATCTTCCTCAGGAGGAGAGCCTGAGGGAGCTGAGGGCTCTGGAGCTTGGAGAGGAGGAGCCTGAGGGGGAGCTGAGTGCTGGGGATGAAGATGTGCAGGGGGAATGCCCAGAGGCTGGAGCCAGGCTCTGCTGGGTGCTGCCCAGTGCCAGCACAAGGGGCAGGGGTGGAAGTTGAGGCAGAGGAAGTTCCATGGAAACAGGAGGGAGAATTATTCCCCTGTGAGGGTACCAGAGCCCTGGAGCGGGCTGCCCAGGGGGGTTGTGGAGTCTCCTTCTCAGGAGATATTCAACCCCCACCTGTATGTGTTCCTGTGTGCCCTGCCCTGCTCTGGCAGGGGCTTGGACTGGGTGATCTCTGGAGGTCCCTCCCAGCCCTTTCTGTGACTCTCACTGCCAGGCTGTGACCAGCAGGACTCAGTTGCAGCTCCGTTAAGCAAACAAAACCTCATCCCCTGCTGTTGCCTCTCTCCAGGCTTTGGCAGTTTTTTAGAAGCTCTTCTTGAACAAAATCCCTTTCTGTGGGTTCCAGGCTCAGGCTCCCTGCAGCCTGAGTGGTTCTCTGTGGCTCTGTCCCCTCGCAGCCCCCGAGGTGCAGTTCCCTCCTCTGCCTTTTCCCACCACACTCCTCGCTCCCTACCCAACCACCTGCAGAATTAAAAGAGATCCAACTGCCTTTTGATGCCCTCTAAATCAGCACTGAAACCCTCCCAGGGTGGGGAAGTTCCTCTGGCACCTGGCTGAAGGTTAACTTTAGCATGCTGGGAGGGTTTCAGTGGTGAGAAGGACAGTGAAGAGTGAAGAGCTATTGCAGGAGCATTCCTGAAGGGCAATGCTGGTGTGCAGGGGAGATTTCAGCAGCAGGCAAGGCAGAGGGCAGCAAAATTACTTCTCAAGTATTCCTGAAGGAGAAGCTTTCATAATCTTGTAGTATTTAAAACAATTCAGGTGGTGAAACCCCCTGGCAAATGTCCCTGACAGGTAATTTGCTTTGGAATAACAAAGCCAAGCCTCCAAAGCACAGAGCCTGCTGCTCAGCCCCTGCCTGGGAGAAAGGCAGAGGGGAAGGTTGCCCTGAAGGCTGCTCTGAGTGGCCCTGACAGACATCCTAGGGGTTCCAAGGTGATATTCAGCCCTGTGCAGAGGTCTGTGTGCACAGCACCAGTCAGAGAAGGGCTCAGACAGGACTATGGGGCAAACACAGGAGCCAGGGGTGTGCTGCTGCAGGGTCGGGTCATGCCCAACCAGGGAACCACACAATGAGTTGGGCTGGATGGGACCTGAAAGCTCATCCAGCTCCAACCCCCTGCCATGCCCAGGGACACCTCCCACCAGCACAGCTTGCTCAGGGCCTCATCCAGCCTGGGCTTCAACACCTCCAGACTTGGAGCCTCCACAGCTTCTCTGGGCAGCCTGTGCCAGTGCCTCCCCAGTGACCCCAAGGGCTTTTTTCCAACCTAAACCCTTCTGTTCTTCCCTGACTCTCAGCCCAGCTGGCACAGAGCAACACCCAGGCTGTGCAAGTTAGAGACAGACCTCCTTCAGCCAACCAAATGTGCAAGGCAGCATTCAATGTCTCTGGCTAGAAGCTGGAGCTGCTCATCCCCTCCCTGGTGTGCTGCATTAACCTCCACTACCTGATAGAGGCAACCATGGCTAAGTCATTGAAGAGCAAATAACTTCTGCCTCCACTGTTCCCCTTCTGGAGAGGAAGGTGAAAGTCACAGAATCACAGAACACATCTGGTTGGCAGATACCTCCAAGCTCAGCCAGTCCAGCCCTCAACCAGCACTGTAGGCTCAGCACCAAACCATGTCCCTGAGCACCAGGCCCAGGTGTCCATGTCCCTCTGCAGAGCCTTCCTACACTCCCTCCCATCTCAGTGCCATCTGCAGACTCACTGAGGGTGCCACAATGCCCTCATCCAGACCATGGATAAGGAGGTGAAAGAGAAGTGGTCCCAGCACTGAGCCCTGCTGTTGGCTTTTGGAGCCTTTTGATTTCCTTACAAGGTTCAGTGCTGTGCACACAGAATCACAAAACACGCAGGTGGGAACAGCCCCTGGGGGTCACCAACCACTGTCCCTGCTCTGCAAGGCTCACCCCTAAACCACAGCCCCAAGCAACACAGCCAAACCACCTGCAAACACCTCCAGCCTTGGGCACTCCACCCCCTCCCTGGGCAGCCTCTGCCAGTGCCTGACCACTCTTGCTGGGAAAAGATTCTCCCTGCTCTGCAGCCTGACCCTGCCCTGCTGCAGCTTCAGGCTCTTCCCTCTTCTTCTGTCACTCATGACCTGTGAGAAGAGACCAGCAGCAACCTCTCCACAACCTCCTCTCAGGGAGCTGGAGACAGCCAGGAGGTCTCCCTCAGCCTCCTCCTCTCCAACCTAACCATCCCCAGCTCCTTCAGTCTCTCCTCACTACATTCATTCTCCAGGCCCTTCCCAGCTTCCTTGCCCTCCTCTGCCCTGACTCCAGCACCTCCACATCTCTCTGGCATGGAGGTGCCCAAAGCTGAAGGCAGCACTCCAGGTGTGGCCTCCCCAGAGCTGAGTGCCAGGGGACAGTCCCCTCCCTGCTCCTGCTGGACACAGCATTGCTGATCCCAGCCAGGATGCCTTTGGCTCTCTTGGCCACCTGGGCACTGCTGGCTCCTCTCCAGCTGCTTGGCCACCAGCACCCCCAGGTCCCTTCCTGCCAGCAGCAGCTGCTCACAGCATTGCTGACACTCTGGAGTCTCAGAGTCTCTGCCAGTGGCTGTGAAGGAGGTGTCCGCAGGTTCCAATGGAGTCACCATCAAATCATTCAGGTTGGGAAAGACCTTCAAGAGCCATGGAGTCCAAGGCCGTGGAGCACACAGGCTGGTGAGAAGAGGTTGGCTCCATCAGCATTTCCCTTCAGGGGATGTCCTTCCCACACAGCCCCCAGGAGGCAGAGGTGAGTGCAGGGCAGGGAGCAGCATTCATCCACTGCAGCACTGGAAGTGAGGAAGGAGAAAGCAAGACAGAGCTCAGCACCATCATCAGGCACCAGGGGAGGCCTCAGTCACACAGGCAGGAGATGGCAGTGTGGGGATGGCAGGGGGGATGCTGCCACAGCTCTTCTAGGGTGGGTTCAGGTTGGCAAGGCAGAGCCCTGCCCCAGACTGGGTGGGGATGGCAGCAGCAGGCAGTGCATGGGGACAGTGTGCTGGCTGTGAACCTTCCTGCAGCTGCAGGTGCCAGGGCCCTGGTGCTATGCTTGGGAGGGACTGATGGAGAGCACTGCCATGGTGAGCTCCAGGGGTTCTCTGCTCTCAGAGGGCACTGCCATGGTGAGCTCCAGGGGTTCTCTGCTCTCAGGAGGGCACTCCCATGGTGAGCTCCAGGAGTTCTCTGCTCTAAGAGGGCACTGCCATGGTGAGCTCCAGGGGTTGTCTGTGTGCATGGAGGGCACTGCCATGGTGAGATCCAGGGGTTCTCTGCTCTCAGAGGGCACTGCCATGGTGAGCTCCAGGGGTTCTCTGCTCTCAAGGAGGGAGGGCACTGCCATGGTGAGCTCCAGGGGTTCTCTGCTCTCAGAGGTCACTGCCATGGTGAACTCCAGGGGTTCTCTGCTCTCAGAGGGCACTGCCATGGTGAGCTCCAGGGGTTCTCTGCTCTCAGAGGGCACTGACATGGTGAGCTACAGGGTCTCCCTGCTCTCAGGAGTGCACTGCCATGGTGAGCTCCAGGGGTTCTCTGCTCTCAGAGGGCACTGCCATGGTGAGCTCCAGGGGTTCTCTGCTCTCAGAGGGCACTGCCATGGTGAGCTCCAGGGGCTCTCTGCTCTAAGAGGGCACTGCCATGGTGAGCTCCAGGGGTTGTCTGTGTGCATGGAGGGCACTGCCATGGTGAGATCCAGGGGTTCTCTGCTCTCAGAGGGCACTGCCATGGTGAGCTCCAGGGGTTCTCTGCTCTCAAGGAGGGAGGGCACTGCCATGGTGAGCTCCAGGGGTTCTCTGCTCTCAGAGGTCACTGCCATGGTGAACTCCAGGGGTTCTCTGCTCTCAGAGGGCACTGCCATGGTGAGCTCCAGGGGTTCTCTGCTCTCAGAGGGCACTGACATGGTGAGCTACAGGGTCTCCCTGCTCTCAGGAGTGCACTGCCATGGTGAGCTCCAGGGGTTCTCTGCTCTCAGAGGGCACTGCCATGGTGAGCTCCAGGGGCTCTCTGCTCTCAAGGAGGGAGGGCACTGCCATGGTGAGCTCCAGGGGTTCTCTGTTCTCAGAGGGCACTGCCATGGTGAGCTCCAGGGTCTCCCTGCTCTCAGGAGGGCACTGCCATGATTAGCTCCAGGGGTTCTCTGCTCTCAGAGGGCACTGCCATGGTGAGCTCCAGGGTCTCTCTGCTCTCAGGAGGGCACTGCCATGGTGAGCTCCAGGGGTTCTCTGCTCTCAGAGGGCACTGCCATGGTGAGCTCCAGGGGCTCTCTGCTCTCATGGAGGGCACTGCCATGGTGAGCTCCAGGGGTTCTCTGCTCTCAGAGGGCACTGCCATGGTGAGCTCCAGGGGCTCTCTGCTCTCAAGGAGGGAGGGCACTGCCATGGTGAGCTCCAGGGGTTCTCTGCTCTCAGAGGGCACTGCCATGGTGAGCTCCAGGGGTTCTCTGCTCTCAAGGAGGGCACTGCCATGGTGAACTCCAGGGGTTCTCTGCTCTCAGAGGGCACTGCCATGGTGAACTCCAGGGGTTCTCTGCTCTCAGAGGGCACTGACATGGTGAGCTCCAGGGGCTCTCTGCTCTCAGAGGGCACTGCCATGGTGAGCTCCAGGGGTTCTCTGCTCTCAGAGGGCACTGACATGGTGAGCTCCAGGGGTTCTCTGCTCTCAGAGGGCACTGACATGGTGAGCTACAGGGTCTCCCTGCTCTCAGGAGTGCACTGCCATGGTGAGCTCCAGGGGTTCTCTGCTCTCAGAGGGCACTGCCATGGTGAGCTGCAGGGTCTCCCTGCTCTCAGGAGGGCACTGCCATGATTAGCTCCAGGGGTTCTCTGCTCTCAGAGGGCACTGCCATGGTGAGCTCCAGGGGTTCTCTGCTCTCAGAGGGCACTTCCATGGTGAGCTCCAGGGGTTCTCTGCTCTCATGCAGGGTGTGCTGTGGCACACCCATCCTGGATGGGGCTGAGAAGAACCCAGCCCCAGGTGGACAAAAGAAATTTAATCTGGGGAGGGCTTGGCCCCTCCCCTGCTGGGAGAAGGTGGTCCCCTGACTCAGAGGTGGTCTATTCCACTTCCCCTTCCTGTCCAGCAAGCCTATAAAAGGGGGGATATCTTGCTGCTCTCCCCTTTTTTCCTGCCTCGTCTGCTCGAGAGGATTTTCTGCTGCTGTTGCTGTCACTGTCTCCTGCACCAGACCACGTGGCTGGGGCCCTTTCTCTCTCTCAGCTGAATCCACCGACATCCAGGGGAACACAAGGCCATCCAGGCTTGGTTTTGTATATTTTTCCTTCCCACTTACCCTCATCCCTCACCTCTGTGAGCCCCCCGCCCCGTTACTGAGATATATATATATATATGTAAAAAAATTATTTTTTTTCCTTTCCCTTTTGTGAAAAAAGAAAAAAAAATTACTCCTCCTACTTCCAAACCGACTTCAGAATATTTCTTTCAAGAGTTTTTTTTTTTTTTTCTTCTTCTCTCTCTCTCCACCCTGCCGAGAAAAAAGGGAGAGGGGCAGGGGGAGGAATTTATATCTATTATCATTTGAGCTCCTAAACTCAGAGCTCAAACTACCACAATATTTCTTTTGGTGCTTCCAACGTGAGGCTTGGGAAATATATTTTTTTTTTTGCTTGAAAATAACACCTGATTGGGAAAGAAGGGTTTGGAAGTAGAGATGGTAATTTTGCAGATTCTTATGGTTCAAGTTTTTGGATGGGCTGTTGGCTGGATCTTTTGGACGCATGTGTATAAACTACTGACTTACCGTGTGCTTTGGTTAATTATAGAGATGCTGCTTGACTGGATAAAAACTCTGCCAATGCAGTTTTGCATGTACCTTTTGAATTCCATCAATCTTACTGGCGGTGGGCACTTCTCAAACTTTTCTGACATAAAGAATTTCTCTGAAACCTATTATGAAACTAAACGTGTGGATAAAAATATTGCTGAAGGAGAATGGGACTATGTAAAAATATGCTCTGTAGGCTTAAATGTAATCTTGATAATCACACTCTCTCTGGCCATGTGGGGAAGGGGGTGCCCCAACCCATTAAGAGCTATCTGTGGAGGGACAATGGGTTTAGGGAATTCTTTTGTAAGCCTTAATGGCCCAAAGGTGGAGAGCTGTAAGCACTGCAGGCACTGTGATAATGTTTATGAAAACAGGAGGGAGGGGTCTGGCTGCTGTGAATGCTGTCCAGCCCGATGGAGGCTGGCCAAACCTGAGGCCCAGCCCCGCGGGTTTGACCCCCCACCAACAGCTTCACACATAACCCCTGATGCTCCTCCACCTGTAGTTTCCCTAGCACCGGTTACCACACGCAGGAAAAAGATGCAAAAATCAGCTCCAAATACGGATGGTGAAGAAGGCACCTCAGCAGGACCCAGCACATCTCAGAACCCACCAGCAGATGGAGAGGACTCAGATCAGGAGATCATAACCATCACATCTCTGCCCAGAAAAGAATTAAGGCAAACTCGTCGGGACTACGCACGGAGAGAGGGTGAGACAATACTAAACTGGACCCTAAAATGTTGGGATGAGGGTGCAGAAACTGTAGATCTAGATAAGAGGGAGGCGAAGCTTCTAGGCTCCCTGTCTCATGATGCCGGTCTGGATAAAGAATTAGCAAAACTCGATGGAACACACACTCTCTGGGCCCGGATTACTAATGCTATAAAGCGCAGGTACCCTACCAGAGAGGATTTGCCTTGGGCCCCAATTAAATGGACGGCTATGGAACAGGGCATTCGGTACCTGAGACAGATGGCTGTGCTGGAGATCATCTATGGAAATGGCCAGCTCCCCTTGGACCCAGATCAGGTGTCCATGAAACGGTCCTTAGTAAAGAAACTCACCCAGGGTGCCCCTCAAAGATATGCACACACACTAGGAGGGATGCTTCTGACTGGACAGGATGGAAGTCCTAAAACTGTGGGTGAGTTTGCTAGTGACCTGAGGGAATATGAGGACAGTGTCAGTCACAGGCCCGTAATCTCAGCCATAGAGGCTATGACTAAAGACATCATCAAAGAGATTAAGGCCTCCAAGCCTGAACTGAAGGAAGGGGATGACACCTTTTCTCCCCCTTCACCTTCTCCATCAGAATGGATCCATGTTTCAGCCATCAGGAATAAACGTCATTCTCCTCCCCCTAGGAGATCACCCCAAGCTAATCAGGGGATGTCAAGGGTGGCTCTGTGGAGAGCTCTCTGTGACCATGGGGAAAACATGAACCGCTGGGATGGCCAACCCACCTCTGCACTCTGGGCCAGAGTACGGGAACTGCAAGGTGGCCCCAATGGGAATAACTCGCCCAGGAGAAGGGCAGCCCCAGTTTCCCAGGGTGGTTCCTCCCGTTCAAGAGACCCTTCTCCCAGTAACACAGGGCCCTGTGACAAATGTGGGCTTCGCCGCCAGCATTAGAGGTGCCCTGCCTCCAGCCAGGCGGAGGTCAGGGACAACAGAGTGTACTGGGATGTGTTTGTGAAATGGCCTGGCACTTCAGAAGCCCTGAAGTACCGAGCTCTGGTGGACACAGGGGCCCAATGCACCCTAATACCATCAAGCTACAGAGGGACCGAGCCCATAACCATTCAAGGGGTCACAGGGGGCTCACAAGATCTGACTGTACTGCAGGCTGAGATAAGCCTGACTGGGAATGAGTGGGGAAAACACACCATAGTGACTGGTCCAGATGCACCTTGCATTCTTGGCATTGACTTTCTGCGGGAGGGATGTTTTAAGGACCCTAAGGGGCACAAGTGGGCATTTGGGGTAGCAGCTGTAGGGACTGCAGACAGGGAACAGCTGTCTGCCATGCCTGAGCTGTCAGATGACTCCTCTGTAGTTGGCAGCCATAAGGTGCAGGATTTGAAGTTACCAATTGCTTCTCACATAGTGCATCGCAGGCAATACAGGACCAACCGAGACTCTCTGCACCCCATACATCAACTGATTCGACGACTGGAGAGCCAGAAGGTAATCAGCAAAGCTCATTCACCTTTCAACAGCCCAATATGGCCAGTGCGGAAGGCAAACGGGGAATGGAGATTGACTGTGGACTACCGTGGCCTGAATGAAGTGACTCCTCCGATGAGTGCTGCTGTGCCAGACATGTTGGAGCTCCAGTACGAACTGGAATCGAAGGCGGCCAAGTGGTATGCCACAATAGACATTGCTAATGCTTTCTTCTCCATTCCCATTGCAGAAGAATGTAGGCCACAGTTTGCTTTCACCTGGAGAGGTGTCCAATATCAATGGAATCGTCTCCCCCAGGGGTGGAAACACAGTTCTACCATCTGCCATGAAGTGATCCAAACTGCACTGGAGAAGGGTGGAGCCCCTGAGCACCTGCAGTTCATTGATGACATCATTGTATGGGGTGAGACAGCAGAGGAGGTCTATCAGAAGGGTAAGAGGATAATCGATATCCTGTTGGAGGCTGGCTTTGCCATAAAGAGAAGCAAGGTAAAAGGGCCTGCCAGAGAGATCCAGTTTCTGGGAGTTCGATGGCAAGATGGCCGTCGCCACATCCCTCAGGATGTGGTGAATAAGGTAGCCACTATGGTGCAACCCACTAGTAAGAAAGAGACACAATCCTTCTTGGGGCTTGTGGGCTTCTGGAAAATGCACATTCCCGGGTATAGTCAAATAGTGAAACCCCTCTTCCATGTAACATGGAAGAAAAATAGTTTTGTGTGGGGATCTGAGCAACAGGTAGCATTTGACCAGATAAAACGAGAAGTGGTCCATGCTATGGCTCTGGGACCTGTTCGAAGTGGGCCAGAGATCAAGAATGTGCTGTATACGGCGGCTGGTGAGAGTGGTCCTACGTGGAGTTTGTGGCAGAAAGCTCCTGGTGAGACAAGGGGCAGGCCCCTAGGTTTCTGGAGTAAGGGGTACAAAGGTTCTGAGGCCAACTACACTGCAACAGAAAAGGAGATCCTAGCTGCCTATGAGGGAGTCCGAGCTGCTTCTGAGGTAATTGGGACCGAGTCACCACTCCTTTTAGCTCCAAGGCTTCCAGTCCTGACTTGGATGTTTAAAGGGAGGGGCTCAACCCCACATCATGCCACAGATGCCACCTGGAGTAAATGGATGGCCCTGATAACTCAGCGAGCTCGACGGGGGAACTTTGAACGCCCTGGCATAGTAGAAGCGATCACCAACTGGCCAGAGGGTGCTGACTTTGGGATGCCACCAGAGAAGACAGTGACCCATGCTGAGGAAGCTCCAGGGGCTCTCTGCTCTCAGGAGGGCACTGCCATGGTGAGCTCCAGGGGTTCTCTGCTCTAGGAGAGCACTGCCATGGTGAGCTCCAGGGGTTCTCTGCTCTCAGAGGGCACTGCCATGGTGAGCTCCAGGGGCTCTCTGCTCTCAGGAGGGCACTGCCATGATTAGCTCCAGGGGTTCTCTGCTCTCAGAGGGCACTGACATGGTGAGCTCCAGGGGCTCTCTGCTCTCAGGAGGGCACTGACATGGTGAGCTCCAGGGGCTCTCTGCTCTCAGGAGGGCACTGCCATGGTGAGCTCCAGAGGTTCTCTGCTCTCAGAGGGCACTGCCATGGTGAGCTCCAGGGGCTCTCTGCTCTCAGAGGGCACTGCCATGGTGAGCTCCAGGGGTTCTCTGCTCTCAGAGGGCACTGCCATGGTGAGCTCCAGGGGTTCTCTGCTCTCAGAGGGCACTGCCATGGTGAGCTCCAGGGGCTCTCTGCTCTCAGGAGGGCACTGCCATGGTGAGCTCCAGGGGCTCTCTGCTCTCAGAGGGCACTGCCGTGGTGAGCTCCAGGGGTTCTCTGCTCTCAGGAGTGCACTGCCATGGTGAGCTCCAGGGGTTCTCTGCTCTAAGAGGGCACTGCCATGGTGAGCTCCAGGGGCTCTCTGCTATCAGGAGGGCACTGCCATGGTGAGCTCCAGGGTCTGTGTCTCTCAGCCCATCTTGTGGGCCCTTCCTGCTGAGTGGCAGCAGTCCTGGTGTCAATACCAGGAGTATCCTTTGGGGTGGTACAAACTGACCAAATACTCCCCAAAACACCACTGCCTCTTAAAAGGAGGAGGAGGAGGAGGCTCAGGGGAGACCTCCTCACCCCCTACAACTGCCTGAAAGGAGGTTGTAGAGAGGTGGGGTTTGGGCTGCTCAGCCAAGAGATCAAACAAGAGGAACTCCTCTCAAAGTGCACCAAGGGAGGTTCAGGACGGGTGTTAGGAAGAATCTCTTCCCAACAAGGCTTCTGAGGCACTGGCCCAGGCTGCCCAGGGGGGTGGTGAAGTCCCCACCCCTGGAGGTGTTTGAGTCCTGTAGGTGTGGTGCTGAGGGATGTGCTGCAGGCCAGGACTCAGCATTGGGCCAAGCATTGGACTCCATGTCCTGCCTGGGCAATTCTGTGCCCCTGTGGCACGGGGCCAAGGAAGAGGCAGAAGACCTCTGACTGGGCAGTGATGCCCAGGGTGAGAACCTGGCACCTCAGGAAGCCATTCAGTCATGGGAGCTGAGCTGCAGGTGAGGGAACTCTGTCCAGGTTTGAGCACCACAGAGTAAGGGAGACATGGAGGGGCTGGAGAAGGGCAAGAAAGGTGGGGAAGGGTGTGGAGAAGAGGGCTGGGGAGGAGCAGCTGAGGGAGCTGGGGGTGTTTGGTGTGGAGAAGAGGAGGCTGAGCTCAGGGAGACCTCATTGCTCTCTGCAGCTCCCTGAGAGGAGGCTGCAGCCAGGTGGGGCTTGGGCTCTGCTCCCTAGGAACAAGTGACAGGAGGAGAGGAAATGGCCTCAGGTTGCCCCAGGGGAGGTTAAGGTTGGAGATGAGAAGAAACTTCTTGACTGAAAGGGTTCTCAGAGCCTGGCCCAGGCTGCCCAGGGAGGTGGCTGAATGCCCATCCCTGGAGGTGTTTCAGGGAGGCAGAGCTGTGGGCTGAGGTCCATGGCTCAGCCCCAGCCTGGACAGAGGCAGACCAGGGTTGGAGTGACTGAGCTCCAAGGTCCTTTCCAGCCATAGTGCTCCTGTGAGACTCTTTGTGTCCTCTGCTGTCTGGAGCTTTCTGTCCAGGCTTAGCCAGGCTGCAGCCCTGTGGGTGTGGAGACCACAGCAGAGGTTCTGGCAGAGATCTTTGTGGACACTGAAATTCAGCAAGTGCAGTGCCTGGGACCTGCAGCCAGTGCCCACAGCAAAAGGAATGGGGGAAAAGGGTTCCAAAAGCTGCCCCAGTGCAGAGCTTTGCACCCCAGAGGAGCCTCAGCTCAGCACCCTGGCAGGCTGGATGCAGAGGTATTGCCTGAGGAGAAGCAAAGAGCTCTGCAGTGCCTGAAAATTATTGGTTTTAACTCTTCAGAGTCTGTCAGTGTCTCTGAAATGGGAGGGGTTGTTCATTCCTGAGAAAAGCCTTTGGAATCCTATTAGCCCAAATCCTTATCAAGATACTCAGTCCTTGGGAATTCTGTAACAGGAAACCAGCCTCTAATAAAAAAATCATGACAATTACAGAATCCCAGGATCCCTTCATGGTGTGGGTTGGAAGGGACCTCTGGAGGTCACCCAGGCCAACCCCATCCTGCTCAACAGGGCACCCACAGCAGCTTGCCCAGGGTCACAGTGGCCTGGGGGGGTTTGGAAGCTCTGAAGAGAAGGAGACTCCACAGCCTCTCTGGGCAGCCTGTCCCAGGCCTCGAACTAAAGAAGATTTTTCTCCTGTTGGATCTTCCTTATGTCAAATTCCTTAGGAAATTGTCTGAAATTTGAAACCAGTCTCCACTGCTGTCCTTAAACAGGAGAGAGCACCTGGGGAAGAACAACCTCATGGGGCAGGACAGGTTGGGGACTGAGCTGCTGGAGAGCAGTGAAGGGGACAAGGAGCTGGGGGTGCTGGTGGGTGGGAGGTTGACCCTGAGCCAGCAATGTGCTCTGGGGGCCAAGGAGGCCAAGGGCAGCCTGGGGTGCATCAGAAGGGCTGTGGGGAGGAGGTCAGAGAGGTTCTCCTGCCCCTCTGCTCTGCTCTGCCCTGCTGAGGCCACAGCTGGAATCTTGTGTCCAGTTCTGGGCCCCTCAGCTCCAGAAGGACCTCAGGGAAGTGCTTGAGAGAGTCCAGCCCAGAGCCCCAGAGCTGCTGCAGGCAGTGGAACATCTTCCTCAGGAGGAGAGCCTGAGGGAGCTGAGGGCTCTGGAGCTTGGAGAGGAGGAGCCTGAGGGGGAGCTGAGTGCTGGGGATGAAGATGTGCAGGGGGAGTGCCCAGAGGCTGGAGCCAGGCTCTGCTGGGTGCTGCCCAATGCCAGCACAAGGGGCAGTGGTGGAAGCTGAGGCAGAGGAAGCTCCATGGAAACAGGAGGGAGAATTATTCCCCTGTGAGGGTACCAGAGCCCTGGAGCAGGCTGCCCAGGGGGGTTGTGGAGTCTCCTTCTCAGGAGATATTCAACCCCCACCTGTATGTGTTCCTGTGTGCCCTGCCCTGCTCTGGCAGGGAGTTGGGTTGGATGAGCTTTGGAGGTCCCTTCCAGCCCCTAACCTTCTGTGATGCTGTGAAACAACTTTAAAGTGATAAAATTATTTAATTCCTTAGAAAATTAGGGGAGTTGAGCATCTCCCCTGGGAAGAGAGCCTGAGAGCCCTGAGGCTGTTTAGTGTGGAGAGGAGAAGGCTGAGAGGGATCTGATCAATGTCTATCAATGGCTGAGGGCTGGGGGTCAGGAGGAGGGGGCCAGGCTTTTTTGGGTGCTTCCCAGTGATAAGCCAAGGAGCAATGGATTCAAGCTTGAACATAGAAGATTTCAGCTCAACAGGAGAAGAAATTTCTTTACAGTGAGGGTGACAGAGCCCTGGAGCAGGCTGCCCAGGGGGGTTGTGGAGTCTCCTTCTCTGGAGCCTTTCCAACCCCACCTGGATGTATTCCTGTGCAGACTCCCCTGGGTGATGCTGCTCTGGCAGGGGGTTGGAGCTGATGATCTCTGGAGGTCCCTTCCAGCCTCTGATATTCTGTGAGACTGTGAGGCTGTGAAATGAGCTGAAATTTGAAATAAGTCTCCATTGCTGTCCTTAAAGAGGTAAACCAACTCTGAAGTGATGAAATGTTGTGGGAAGCAGTTCCCACTACTGTCTTTGTCCTGCTGCACACCAAGTGTGGTTCTCTATTTATCAGCATGAAGCTGGCTGGAGGCTCTCTGCTGCTGGTGTCTCTTTGTTCTTTCCAGGCTATTTTTAAGTAGTCTGAATTTTCAAAGCCATTTCCCTTCCTAGAAGCCTAATTAGATTTCTTGGGACTGATTTTTATTTATTAACCAATTTGCTTCTGGGGGTTGATTTCCTTAAGTGCTAAGCTTCAGCAGGGAAATGCTGACACAACTCTTAAGTACATAAGTGCAAAATGCTATTGTAATAATTCAGCTGAATAAATAGCAGGCAGCACTGAGTTATTTTCCCAGGAACTGGGTAAACAGCCACTTCCTCCCCACTGCTCCTCTGCAGAGGGAAAGGTCCTCAGGGCTGCCGAGCAGCACCACGCAAAAGCTCAGCTGAAAAACCTCCAACCTTGCTCTTCTTCATTCTGCAAGATCTTTGGGGTCCTCATGATCACAGGATCACAGCTCAGAGGATGGTAGAGGTTGGAAGGGACCTCTGGAGATCTTCCAGTCCAAGCCCCTGCCAGAGCAGGACCAGAGAATGCAGCACAGGGCACACAGGAACACATCCAGACAGGGCTGCAAAGGCTCCAGACAAGGAGACTCCACAACCTCTCTGGGCAGCCTGCTCCAGGGCTCTGGCACCCTCCCAGTGCAGAAGTTCCTCCTCATGTTGAGGTGGAACCTCCTGTGCTGCAGTTTCCATCCCTTGCCCCTTGGCCTAGCCCAGGGCACAGTGAGCAGAGGCTGTCCCTGTCCCTTCCTTCCTGCCCCGCAGCCCTCAGCTCTTGAGAGACATTGAGCAGATCCCTCTCAGCCTTCTCCTCTCCACACTAACCACCCCCAGGGCTCTCAGCCTCTCCTCCCCAGGCAGTGCTCCAGGCCCTTCAGCATCCTTGCAGCCCTCCCTTGGCCTCTCTCCAGCAGATCCCTGTCTGGGCACTCTTCTAGTGCCTCTTTCAGCACCTCCAGGGATGGGCATTCAAACACCTCCTTGGGCAGCCCGGGCCAGAACCCTTTCAGGGAAGAAGTTTCTTCTCATCTCCAACCAAACCCTCCCCTGGGGCAGCCTGAGGCCATTTCCTCTCCTCCTGTCACTTGTTCCTAGGGGGCAGAGCCCAAGCCCCATCTGGCTGCAGCCTCCTCTCAGGGAGCTGCAGAGAGCAATGAGGTCTCCCTGAGCTCAGCCTCCTCTTCTCCACACCAAACACCCCCATCTCCCTCAGCTACTCCTCCCCAGCCCTCTTCTCCACACCCTTCCCCACCTTTCTTGCCCTTCTCTGGCCCTGCTCCAGCTACTCAATGTTCTTCTTGCACTCAGGGCCCCAAAACTGAAGCCAGCACTCAAGCTGTGGCCTCCCCAGTGCTGAGCCCAGGGGGACAATCCCTGCCCTGCTCCTGCTGCCCACACCGTTGCTGCTCCAGCCGAGGCTGCAACTTGAGGCCATTTCTTGTCCTATCACTTGTTAATAGGGAGGAGAGCCCAAGCCCCTCCTGGCTCCAGCCTCCTTTCAGGGAGTTGTTTCTCTTCTGGAAGTGGAGAGAATGATGAGGGACAAGAGGTTAATCTTTTACAGCTTCTCTGGTGCAAAGCTTCAGGGTCCCTCAGCCCCACTTGCCCAAGCTGTGCTGGTGCCAGTGCAGCAGATGATCCTCCTGCCAGTGCCTTGGCATTGCCTCAGCAGCAGCTGAGAGTTTGTCTCTGTGTGGAGCCAAGCCTGGAGCACACCTGCAGTGGAGGAGAGGTCATTGGGCTGTGTCCCTGGCTGCTCCAGGCTCCCTGCTCCCCACTCCCTGCTCCCCACTCCCTGCTCCCCGCTCCCTGCTCCCTGCTCCCTGCTCCCCGCTCCCTGGCTCCCCACTCCCTGCTCCCCACTTCCTGCTCCCCACTCCCTGCTCCCTGCTCCCCGCTCCCTGCTCCTGGTTTCCTGCTCCCCACTCCCTGCTCCCTGCTCCCCACTCCCTGCTCCCCGCTCCCCACTCCCTGCTCCCCATTCCCTGCTCCCAGCTCCCTGATCCCTGATCCCCACTCCCTGGCTCCCCACTCCCTGGCTCCCCACTCCCCGCTCCCCACTACATGCTCCCCACTCCCTGCTCCCTTCCCAGCTGCAGGCTGGGAGCTGTGGGAGAGATGTACCTGAAGGCTGCCACACGGAGAGGGGACAGGGACAGGCAGATGGCTGGTGAGGCCTGGGCAGCCCATGGCCATTGTTGCTGTAGGTAGGGCACTGACATTTTGAAACCCAAAGCCATGCAGTCTGTGGGTCTGCACGCAACATAGATCACAAACATGGAGTGGCTTGAGTGGGAAGGGACAGAACCATAAGAGTGGTCTGGGGTGGAAGAGACGTCCAAGCTCATCCAGTCCAAGCCTCGATCCAGCACTGCAGGGTCAGCACCAAACCATGTCCCTCAGCACCAGCTCCACACACTGCTTAAAACCCTCCAGGGTGACTCCAGCTCTGCCCTGGGCAGCCTGTGCCAATCCCTGACCACTCTTGCAGCAAAGGAATTTTTCCTCATCTCTAACCTAACCCTCCCCTGGCAGGCACAATTTCAGGCCAATGTCTGAGAGCCCTTCCAGTGCAGAAATATTTCCTGGGATCCTCTCCTGGTGCAGCTTGGAACCATTTCCTTAAAGACCATCCAGTTCCAACTCCCTGCCATGGGCAGGGACACCTACCACTAGCCCAGGTTGCTCAAGGCCTCATCCAGCCAGGTCCTGAACACTTCCAGGAACGAGTCACCCATGTCAGGGGGGTTGGATGATCTTCAAGGTCCCTTTCAACTCAAACCATTCTGTGATTCTGTGACATTTCCTGAAGGCACCAAAGGTTGTTTGCTGGAGGTGGGAAATGCCATGAATCCCTGGAGCCCATGGGTGGTGGAAGGATTCTCTTTCCCTTTGTCCAGGGAGCCATCCCATCACCTTTGCTGAGCTGAAATCCCTCCATCTCAGAACCCAGAAGCAGCAAGCAGCTATCCCAGAGCAGAAGGACAGCAGCCGGTTCCAGAAGCACAGGCCAGGGAGCCAAATGCCCTCCCTCCTGCCCCTGCCCTAGCACCACAGCAGCTCCAGCACACTGCCTGCCTTCTGCCCAGGGGGCAGAGAGGGGCTGCAAGGACAGGGGCCAGAGCAGCTCTGCTCTGCTCACAGGGCAGGGCAGGGCAGCTGAGCTCTGGCCTGCTCCTTCCAAACCTTTTTCTGAGGAGGAAAGCTTCTGCCCTCCTTTTGTTTAACCTAACCCCAAGCCCCTGTGAGGGCAGGGGTACAAAGTCCACCCTGTCAGGCTGACTGCAGCCCAGCTCCTCCTCGGCAGCCTGCTCGGCGCTGGGGCTGCTGCTTTGATATTCTAATGCTGTTGTTTCTTGTAATGTGGAGCTGCTGTGGGACCCAGCAGCCACAACCCTGCCCTCTGGAAAAGGGAAAAGGTAGCAACAACCACCACCACCAGTGGCTCTCAGCCTCATGTGGCTGTGAGTGTCTGAACACAGCCAGGATCTGCTCCCTGCCTGCTCCTCTCCTGCTCTGCAAACAGCCTTTGCACAGCCCCTGCCTCTGCTCTGCTTTGGGGCTGCTGGAGGAGGTCCTCCCCTTTCAAACACGTTTTCTGCTTAGAGAAGGAAGCCTTGGGACTGGAGTACTCCATTAGAATCACAGAGCTGTTTGGGTTGGAGGAACCTTCTAAGACCATGGAGTCCAACCAGCAACCCAACCCTACCATGGCCCCAAGTGCCATGGCCACACGGCTCTGGGACACCTCCAGCCATGGGGACTCCACCACCTCCCTGGGCAGCCTCTGCCAATCCCTGACCACTCCTGCAGCAAAGAAATTGTTCCTTCTCTCCAACCAAACCCTCCCCTGGCACAATTTCAGGACATTTCCTCCTCCTCCTGTCACTTGTTCCTAGGGAGCAGAGCCCAAGCCCCACCTGGCTGCAGCCTCCTCTCAGGGAGCTGCAGAGAGCAATGAGCTCTCCCTGAGCTCAGCCTCCTCTTCTCCACACTGCACACCCCCAGCTCCCTCAGCTGCTCCTCCCCAGCCCTCTTCTCCACACCCTTCCCCAGCTTCATCTGCACCTGCCCCAGCACCTTGAACAGCAGAAGTTCCACCTCAGCATGAGGAGAAACTTCTTTGGTGTGAGGCTGCTGGAGGCCTGGAGCAGGCTGCCAGAGAGGTTGTGGAGTCTCCTGCTCTGGAGACTTTCCAGCCCCACCTGGATGTGTTCTGTGTGCCCTGTGCTGGTCTCTACGGTCCTGCTCTGCCCTGGATGTCTTCTGTGTGCCCTGTGCTGGTTTCTGTGGTCCTGCTCTGGCCTGGATGTGCTCTGGGTGCCCTGCCCTGGGTGCCCTTGGGCTGGATGACCTCTGGAGGTGCCTCCCAAGCCCTTTGTTAGCAGTCAGGTAACTGTGGGTGCTGGTGACGGGGGATGGCTCCCTGTTGGGGCTGCAGTGGGGGTGGATGGATTGCTGGGGAGCTGATTTATGATCCCTCCTGCAGCTCAGCAGTAATTTTATGCATATCATTTCTTTTACAATTACCTGCACAATGATTTCCAGGGGTCCCAGTGCTGGGGGGAGGCCATCAATAAGTGGCACTTGCATATTCATCCATTTCAATCTCAGCCTCTTAAAGACCTGGGGGAATAGAAAACAGCCACTGGAAATTAATTTTTTTTTTCAGCAAGTTTGCCTTTACCTTCTCTTTCTTTCCTTTTTTTTTTTTTTTCCAAGCATATCCATGCTTCACTGAAAGCTTTTTTTTTTTCTCTCTTTTTTTTTCTCTCTTTTTTTTCTCTTTCTTTTTTTCCTCTCTCTTTTTTTTTTTCTCTTTTTTTTTTTTTTTTTACCATGTTCTTAAATTCACAACTGCTTGAAAAGCTGAAAGCTTTGCACCAAATATGTAGGCAGCCTTTTGTCATTCAGGGGAATGGAAATCTTGCATCTGGGCTTCTGCAGAGATCTCTGCTCTATTAAATATGCTGTGTTCCCAGCTGGGGTGAAACTGCTCACAAATGAGTTTGTTCTCTGACTGGAAAATCAGCTTGCCCAAATTGCTGGGATTATTTATTTAACAGAACTGTGTTGTTTTGCACAGTGCCAGCTCAAAGGGAATCACTCCTGCAGCACTGGAGGACCTGAGGCTCCCTTTCCCAACACCTTTATGCTGCTTTCATCTTCCAAAGGCCAAATTCTACTCCCTCAAGGGAGATTCAGTGAGACTTGGACAGACTGAGAGCTGGACAGAGAGGAACCTCCTGAGGGACAGCAAGGATGAGTGCAGAGTCCTGCAGCTGGGCAGGAAGAATAAACTGCAGCAGGACAGCTTGGGAGGGGATCTGCTGGAGAGCAGCCCCGAGGAGAAGGAGCTGGCAGTGCTGGTGGGCAGCAAGTTCTGCAGGGCACAGCAATGTGCCCTGGGGGGCAAGAAGGCCAAGAGGGTCCTGGGGGGCATTCAGCAGAGTGTGGGCAGCAGAGCCAGGGAGGTTCTCCTCCCCCTCTGCTCTGCCCTGCTGAGACCTCCCCTGGAATACTGCATCCAGTGCTGGGCTCCCCAGATCAGGAGGGATCTACAGGGATCTGCTGGAGAGAGGCCAAGGGAGGGCTGCAAGGATGCTGAAGGGCCTGGAGCACTGCCTGGGGAGGAGAGGCTGAGAGCCCTGGGGGTGGTTAGTGTGGAGAGGAGAAGGCTGAGAGGGATCTGCTCAATGTCTCTCAAGAGCTGAGGGCTGGGGGACAGGAAGGAAGGGACAGGGACAGCTTCTGTTCACTCTGCCCTGGGCTAGGCCAAGGGGCAAGGGATGGAAACTGCAGCACAGGAGGTTCCAGCTCAGCAGGAGGAGGAACTTCTGCACTGGGAGGGTGCCAGAGCCCTGGAGCAGGCTGCCCAGAGAGGTTGTGGAGTCTCCTGCTCTGGAGCCTTTGCAGCCCTGTCTGGATGTGTTCCTGTGTGCCCTGTGCTGCATTCTCTGGTCCTGCTCTGGCAGGGGCTTGGACTGGAAGATCTCCAGAGGTCCCTTCCAACCCCTAACATCCTCTGAGCCTGTGAACTCAAATGCCTCTTTGCTCCCTGGTTAGATGGCAACACCCAGAGCCAGCTTGCAGCCTGCTGGGTTAATATCACCCAGCTGCAAGGAATCAGGCAGATCTCAGAGAATCCCAAAATGGGCTGGGCTGGAAGGGAGCTCCAAAGCTCATCCAGGCCAACCCTCTGCACTCAGCAGGGACATCCTCCACTAGATCAGGTTGCCCACAGCCCTCTCCAGCCTCACCTCGAACATCTCCAGCCATGGAGCCTCAACCACCTCCCTGGGCAACCTCTTGCAGTGTTGCAGCAGCCTCCTGGGGCAGAACTTATTCCTCACATCCAATCTCAATCTGCTCTGCTCTCATTTCAAACCATTGCCCCTGGGGCTGTCCCTGCAGGCCTTTGGCAGCAGTCCCTCTGCAGCCTTCTTGGAGCCCCTTCAGCTCCTGGAAGGCTGTTCTGAGGTCTCCCTGGAGCCTTCTCTTCTCCAGACTGAACACCCCCAGCTCCCTCAGCCTGTCCCCATAGCAGAGTTGCTCCAAACAATTTCTAGGAAAATGTCCTGGGAGTGCTGCACAGAAGATGTCTGTCATGAAGCTGCTGAGCTCCTCAAAGACTTTGGTACATCACCACGTGTTGGTACTTTCTTAGGTCTCATCAGCAGAGCAGTTTAAGCTCACCCAACCCAACCATTCTCTAACTCTGCCCAGACTGGGGCTGGGCCATGGCCCTCAGGACCACAGCTCTGCCTCCCTGAAACACCTCCAGGGATGGGCATTCAAACACCTGCCTGAGCAGTGTGGGCCAGGCTCTGAGAACCCTTTCAGGGAAGAAGTTTCTTCTCATCTCCAGCCCAAACCTCCCCTGGGACAACCTGAGGCCATTTTCTCTCCTCCTGTCACTTGTTCCTAGGGAGCAGAGCCCAAGCCCCACCTGGCTGCAGCCTCCTCTCAGGGAGCTGCAGAGAGCAATGAGGTCTCCCTGAGCTCAGCCTCCTCTTCTCCACACCAAACACCCCCAGCTTCCTCAGCTGCTCCTCCCCAGCCCTCTTCTCCACACCCTTCCCCACCTTTCTTGCCCTTCTCTGGCCCTGCTCCAGCTCCTCAAGGTCCTTCTTGCACTCAGGGCCCCAAAACTGAAGCCAGCACTCAAGCTGTGGCCTCCCCAGTGCTGAGCCCAGGGGGACAATCCCTGCCCTGCTCCTGCTGCCCACACCATTGCTGCTCCAGCCCAGGCTGCTTCTGCCCTTCTTGCCCCCCTGGCCACCCCCTGGCTCCTCTCCAGCTGCTGCCACCCAGCACCCCCACTCCCTGTTCCCTGCTGGGCACTTTCCAGCCACTCTGCCCCCAGCCTGGAGCCTTCCTGGGGTTGTTGTACACCAAGTGCAGGACCCAGCCCTTGGCCCTGTGGAACCTCCCCCATGTGCCCTTGGTCAGTTCACATTTCTCAGGCTCCTGGTTCCTTCCTTTCTGTCAGCTTAGGCATCCCATGCAGGTGGCTGCTGCTCTCAGCTCTGCAGCTGCTTTGGCTAGTGGCACACCAGGCACCTGTCCAGTACAGGGCATTGCATGGGGGCAGCTCAGCCATGGGCACTGACAGTAGCTGTGCACCATGATGGCACCTCACACAGTCACTGGGGCAATGGCAAGCAGCAGGTTTTTGGGGTTGTTCAAATGAGTCCTGCTGACTTCTCCCACAGGTACCTCTGTTCCCTGCTTGAAGACAGCAAATGCTGCCCAGACACTACCTGCAATGGTTTCATTGTGAGAAGAAGGCTCCTGGGGAGCTGTGAATTTCCACACTGATAGCTCAGCCCCTGGGGTTCATCACTGGGAATGCAGAGAGATCTGGAGAGGGAGCCTGCCTTCAGATATTGACTGCACATCACTGGTTCTGCAGGCTCAAGCTATATTCAAACACCAGCATGAGCTGGAAAGAAAATTTTCTCTCTCTATATATATATAATAGATACACTTCCCAAATTCCTTTTTAATTTGTAATAAATCCATTCTGGAATTTCCTAAGGCCAGTGCCAAGTGGCCTGGAGCCTCTTCTCATTCATATTTCAAAGCAGAAAAACCTTCCTCAGAATCTGCAAGCTCTGGCTCTTTTTTTTTTTTTTTTTTTTTTTTTTTTTTTTTTTTTTTTTTTTGTGGGGATGATTTCTGTTGAGCAAGGAAAACTCAGGTTAATTAGGGCAGATGAGCTGATGCAGCCAGAGGCAGAGGCACAGAGGTTGCAGGACTGAAATCCATCACGACTGGGAGCCGACAGATGCCCTCCTCCCCTGCTGCTTGTGTGCTCATGCTGCCTGGCCAGGGAATTAACATCACAGAGCTGGCAGGGCTGGAAGGGACCTCAAGGCTCAGCCAGTCCCAACCCCCCTGCCATGGCCAGAGACACCTCACACCACAGCAGGTTGCTCACAGCCACATCCAGCCTGGCTGCAAAAACCTCCAGGGATGAGGCTTCCACCACCTCCCTGGGCAACCTCTGCCAGGCTCTCACCACCCTCCTGCCCAACAACTTCTTCCTCACATCCAATCTCAATCTCCTTATTTCTAGTTTGCTCCACCCCCTCCCCCCCCACTCCTATCCCTCCCTCACACCCTCCAAAGTCCCTCCCCAGCTTTCTTGGAGCCCCCTTCAGATGCTGCAAGGCCACCAGAAGGTCTCCTGGCAGCCTTCTCCTCTCCAGCCTGCACAACCCCAACTCTCTCAGGCTGTCCTCAGAGCAGAGCAGCTCCAGCCCTCTGCTCATGCTCAGGACCCTTCTCTGGACACTTTCCAGTGCATTAGTTCTATAGAAAGATATTGATTTGGGTTTACCATAAATGTGCCAGTGGGAAAGGTCTCCTTCATGTGCCAGTTGGAAAGGTCTCCTTCGTGTGCCAGTGGGAAAGGTCTCCTTCATGTGCCAATGGGAAAGGTCTCCTTCATGTGCCAGTGGGAAAGGTCTCCTTCATGTGCCCATAGGAAAGGTCTCCTTCATCTGCCAGTGGGAAAGGTCTCCTTCATCTGCCAGTGGGAAAGGTCTCCTTCATGTGCCCATGGGAAAGGTCTCCTTCATGTGCCAGTGGCAAAGTCTTCATTCAGTAGAGCTGCAAGGTGCAGAAAACCCAAACTGCACTTTCTAAAGACTACAAGGTCACCACACTAAGGAGATGGAGATACTGCAGAGCTGCACCTCAGTGCTGTAGGCAGCTCTGAACAGGCTCCCAACAGCCTCAAGCTGTGCCAGGGGTCAGATATTAAGAATAACATCTTCCAAGAAAGGGTTCTCACTGCACAGGCTGCCCAGGAAGGTGGTGGAGTCCCCACTCCTGGTGGGATTTAGAAGATGTGTGGGTATGGTGCTGAGGGATGTGGTGGTGGCTCAGCAGCAGTGGTGGGGTTGGGAGCTCTGGGGGAGCAGCTGGATGTGCTCATCTCCAAGGTCTCTTCCAGCCTCAGCAGTTCTGTGCTCCCAGGACCCTATGACTGTCTGGAAAGGAAGACTGGCAGAGGGTTTTGAGGTCCAAAGCAGAGGAGCCCTGGAGGTGCCTTCCTACCTACCCACTTGCCTAGAACTTGGTGATTTCATAGGTTCATAGAATGGTTTAACTTGGAAAGGACCTTAAAGACCATCCAGTTCCAACCCCCTGGCCATGGGCAGGGACATGCTGAGGGCCTCATCCAGCCTGGCCTTGAACACTGAGCATCTTAACTCTGAGAGTCAGAGAGAGCTGCTAACCAGACTGAGAAGTAGTCCTTCTGGAAGAAGACAGAAGTACTCCTGAACAGGTTGCCCAGAGAGGAGATGGAGATCCCCTCCCTGGAGTCAGTCAAGGTCAAATTTGACGAGGCCCTGAACAACCTGATCTAGTTGGAGCTGTCCCTGCTGCCTGCAGGAGCTTGGGCAGGAGGACCTTGGAGGGTCCCTTCCAGCCCAATGCATTCTGTGATTCTACTTTAGGAGGTGGAACAGAGTCAAGTGATGGCCTGAGAGGTGAGACCTTAGGCTGAGAGGCTGAGCACCTGAGGGGCAGCAGATCTGGCTGCAGCCTGGTCTCTGGCACTCTCATGAGCCTGCCCAGACTGAAGCTTTAGCTGCGCTCCCCATGGACACAGATCTCTCTGCCGTCAGTCAGCCCCATGGGGGCTGTGGTGGAGCAGCTCAGATGTGCCTCCAGGAGCAAGGGTTGCACCTCTGGTGAGCTGGGAATGGGCGCCAGGCTCCTGCTCAGAATCTGCAAGGTAAGCAGGGTAAAGATCCACTTCGCAATTGCTCCCTAGAATGGCTTTGGTTGGCAGAGCCCTTTGAGCTCAGCCACTCCAACCATTCTTTGCCTCTGCCAAGGCTGGGGCTGAGCCATGGCCCTCAGCACCACACCTACAAGTCCCCCACTCTCTCCTGTCCTAACAGATTGAAACCTTTGTCCTTTTTCCTGTCATCCCTTCTGAAGTTGAACTTCATTCAGACAGAGACAGTCCTCTTGTGAAGACCCTGAGATAAACACCCCTCCACCCCAAAATTGATGATGGAAGCTCCAGTTTGCTCCCCTGTGCTTTGTACCCACAGCTTGCAAGCAACAAAAAGGTGCAGCTGGAAAGAGACAGAGGGGCCCAGCCCTTGCCTGCTGCCTTTGCCTGCATGCTGCAGAGCCAAGGTCCACCCCTGCAGTGGATTAGAGCAGCACAGATTTGCTCTTTTGCCTCTTCCAAAAGAAAAACAACACTCCCAGGAAGGATTGGATAGGACTGGAAAGGCTGCCCACAAGTACAGTGCTAGAGTGGCACAGTGCAAAGCAGAGCACAGCACACAAAACACAAAGAAATCCACAGCCTGGGCTCAGCACAGAGCCCAGCAAGCCAAAGCCTCACACAAACCTCCCTCTACAACAAGACAACAGAACCCAGGTTCTGTGCCCCTCTCCCTCCATACCAAACCCTTGTGACCCAGCACAAACTCAGCTGGGCAGCTCCAGGCTCCAGTTAAGCCACTCCAGGCATAACTGGCAGCATTGCCAAAGCGATGGAGGAGAGAGGGAGGGGGAAAGGGAAGAAACTTTATTTTGCAGCCAGTTTCTTGGGGTGCAGGACTGATGGGAATGAAATACATCTCCCAGTCCACCTCCTGGCCACTCTGGCCCCTCTAAAGGCCTGCACTATGTGGCTCTCAAAGGCACCCAGATCCTCACACTGCCACAGCCTCTGCGCTAAGCACCGTGAAAGGACAGAATGCTGCCTCTTGCTCCTTCTGGGTTCAGGCTGTGGCGGTTTCAGGCTGTGATGGTTTCAGGATGTGATGGTTTCAGAATGTGGTGGTTTCAGGATGTGATGGTTTCAGGCTGTGGTGGGTTCAGGCTGTGGGGGGTTCAGGATGTGATGGGTTCAGGCTGTGGTGGGTTCAGGCTGTGGGGGGTTCAGGATGTCATGGTTTCAGGCTGTGGGGGGTTCAGGCTGTGGGGGGTTCAGGATGTCATGGTTTCAGGCTGTGGGGGGTTCAGGATGTCATGGTTTCAGGCTGTGGGGCTTCAGGCTGCGATGGTTTCAGGATGTGGTGGTTTCAGGATGTGATGTTTTCAGGATGTGGTGGTTTCAGGATGTGGTGGTTTCAGGCTGTGGTGGTTTCAGGCTGTGGTGGTTTCAGGATGTGGTGCTTTCAGGCTGTGGTGGTTTCAGGATGTGATGGTTTCAGGATGTGATGGTTTCAGGCTGTGGTAGGTTCAGGCTGTGGTGGGTTCAGGATGTCATGGTTTCAGGCTGTGGGGGGTTCAGGCAGCGATGGTTTCAGGATGTGATGGTTTCAGGATGTGATGTTTTCAGGATGTGGTGATTTCAGGATGTGGTGGGTTCAGGCTATGATGGTTTCAGGATGTGACGCTTTCAGGATCTGGTGCTTTCAGGCGGTGGTGGTTTCAGGATGTGATGGTTTCAGGATGTGATGGTTTTAGGATGTGGTTTCAGGATGTGGTGGTTTCAGGCTGTGGTGGTTACAGGATCTGATGGTTTCAGGCTGAGGTGGTTTCAGGATGAGAGTTTCAGGATGTGGTGCTTTCAGGATGTGATGGTTTCAGGATGTGATGGTTTCAGGATGTGGTGCTTTCAGGATCTGATGGTATCAGGATGTGACGGTTCCAGGATGTGGTGGTTTCAGGCTGTGATGGTTTCAGGCTGTGGTGGTTTCAGGCGGTGGTGGTTTCAGGTGGTGGTGGTTTCAGGATGTGGTGGTTTCAGGATGTGGTGGTTTCAGGATGTGGTTGGTTCAGGATGTGGTGGTTTCAGGCTGTGGTGGTTTCAGGATGTGATGGTTTCAGGATGTGATGATTTCAGCATGTGATGGTTTCACCATGTGATGGTTTCAGGATGTGGTGGTTCAGGATATGATGGTTTCAGGATGTGATGGTTTCAGGCTGTGGTGGTTTCAGGATGTGATGGTTTCAGGCTGTGGTGGTTTCAGGCTGTGGTGGTTTCAAATGTCTTGGTTTCAGGATGTGGTGCTTTCAGGCTGTGGTGGTTTCAGGATTGATGGTTTCAGGATGTGACGGCTCCAGGATGTGACGGTTTCAGGATGTGGTGCTTTCAGGATGTGGTGCTTTCAGGATGTGATGGTTTCAGGATGTGATGGTTTCAGGCTGTGGTGGTTTCAGGATGTGGTTGGTTCAGGATGTGGTGTTTTCAGGCTGTGGTGGTTTCAGGATGTGATGGTTTTAGAATGTGGTTTCAGGATGTGATGGTTTTAGGATGTGGTTTCAGGATGTGGTGGTTTCAGGCTGTGGTGGTTACAGGATCTGATGGTTTCAGGATGTGGCGGTTTCAGGCTGTGGTGGTTTCACGATGACAGTTTCAGGATGTGGTGCTTTCAGGATCTGAGGGTTTCAGGATCTGATGGTATCAGGCTGTGATGGTATCAGGCTGTGGCGGTTTCATGACATGATGGTTTCAGGCTGTGGTGGTTTCAGGCTCTGATGGTTTCAGGATGTGATGCTTTCAGGATGTGATGATTTCAGCATGTGATGGTTTCACGATGTGATGGTTTCAGGATGTGGTGGGTTCAGGATATGATGGTTTCAGGATGTGATGGTTTCAGGCTGTGGTGGTTTCAGGATGTGATGGTTTCAGGCTGTGGTGGTTTCAGGCTGTGGTGGTTTCAAAATGTCTTGGTTTCAGGATGTGGTGCTTTCAGGCTGTGGTGGTTTCAGGATTGATGGTTTCAGGATGTGACGGCTCCAGGATGTGACTGTTTCAGGATGTGGTGCTTTCAGGATGTGGTGCTTTCAGGATGTGATGGTTTCAGGATGTGATGGTTTCAGGCTGTGGTGGTTTCAGGATGTGGTTGGTTCAGGATGTGGTGTTTTCAGGCTGTGGTGGTTTCAGGATGTGATGGTTTTAGAATGTGGTTTCAGGATGTGATGGTTTTAGGATGTGGTTTCAGGATGTGGTGGTTTCAGGCTGTGGTGGTTACAGGATCTGATGGTTTCAGGATGTGGCGGTTTCAGGCTGTGGTGGTTTCACGATGACAGTTTCAGGATGTGGTGCTTTCAGGATCTGAGGGTTTCAGGATCTGATGGTATCAGGCTGTGATGGTATCAGGCTGTGGCGGTTTCATGACATGATGGTTTCAGGATGTGGTGGTTTCAGGCTCTGATGGTTTCAGGATGTGATGATTTCAGCATGTGATGGTTTCACGATGTGATGGTTTCAGGCTGTGGTGGTTTCAGGATGTGATGGTTTCAGGATGTGGTGGTTTCAGGCTGTGGTGGTTTTGAAAATGTCTTGGTTTCAGGATATGGTGCTTTCAGGCTGTGGTGGTTTCAGGACTGATGGTTTCAGGCTGTGGTGGTTTCAGGATGTGACGGTTTCAGGCTGTGATGGTTTCAGGATGTGGTTGGTTCAGAATGTGGTGGTTTCAGGCTGTGGTGGTTTCAGGATGTGATGGTTTCAGGCTGTGGTGGTTTCAGGATGTGATGGTTTCAGGCTGTGGTGGTTTCACCATGTGGTGGTTTCAGGATGTGTGGATTCAGGATGTGGTGGTTTCAGGCTCTGATGGTTTCAGGATGTGATGATTTCAGCATGTGATGGTTTCACGATGTGATGGTTTCAGGCTGTGGTGGTTTCAGGATGTGATGGTTTCAGGCTGTGGTGGTTTCAGGCTGTGGTGGTTTTGAAAATGTCTTGGTTTCAGGATATGGTGCTTTCAGGCTGTGGTGGTTTCAGGACTGATGGTTTCAGGCTGTGGTGGTTTCAGGATGTGACGGTTTCAGGCTGTGATGGTTTCAGGATGTGGTTGGTTCAGAATGTGGTGGTTTCAGGCTGTGGTGGTTTCAGGATGTGGTGGTTTCAGGCTGTGGTGGTTTCAGGATGTGATGGTTTCAGGCTGTGGTGGTTTCACCATGTGGTGGTTTCAGGATGTGTGGATTCAGGATGTGGTGGTTTCAGGATGTGATTGGTTCAGGATGTGATGCTTTCAGGATGTGATGGTTTCAGGATGTAGTGATTTCCGGATGTGGTGGTTTCACGATGTGATGGTTTCAGGCTGTGGTGGTTTCAGGATGTGATGGTTTCAGGCTGTGGTGGTTTCAGAATGAGATGGTTTCAGGCTGTGGTGGTTTCAGGCTGTGGTGGTTTCAGGCGGTGTTGGTTTCAGGATGTGATGATTTCAGGCTGTGGTGGTTTCAGGTTGTGGTAGTTCCAGGATGTGATGGTTTGAGGCACTGATGGTTTCAGGATGTGATGCTTTCAGGATGTGATGGTTTCAGGATGTAATGCTTTCCGGATGTGGTGGTTTCAGGATGTGATGGTTTCAGGCTGTGGTGGTTTCAGCATGTTATGGTTTCAGGCTGTGGTGGTTTCAGGCTGTGGTGGTTTCATGATGTGATGGTTTCAGGCTGTGGTGGGTTCAGGCTGTGATGGTTTCAGGATGTGGTTGTTTCGGGATGTGATGGTTTCAAGATGTGGTGGTTTCAGGCTGTGGTGGTTTCAGGCTGTGGTGGGTTCAGGCTGTACCTTTAACATTTTCCACAGATCTTGAACAGCAAGTGGTAGAACATAAACTAATCAGCATTGCGTGTAAAAAGGGAAACAAATAATTGTTCTAAACAGAGAGATGACAAGAGCAGGCTGGTTATGCAAGCCACCTTCTTCTCTTCTGATTTCCTGACTCTGGCAGACACAAACTTGCTTCTGCTTGATCTTGGCTGTGTTCTTTGTTTGGGCTGAATCTAACAAAACTACTCTCTGCTCTTTTCTCTTGTCCCTGAGTGTCCATGGGGGTTAAGGAGGGGGACAGGGAGCAGGAAGCTCTTAGCAGCTCCCCTGGGTTTTGGCCAGGGGGGTTCTTGTGCTGTTTAGCAGTGGTAAATCCCTGTGAATCTTGGGAATGTTGTGTATTTTGTGCCTATTCATTGCATTCCACTGTGGATGGCAGTTTTGCTTGTAGACACAGCTTCACTTGCTCCCAACTGGGCTGGGCTGGCAATAAATTGCAATGCTGGGGGGTGTTTTCCACCCACCACACAGGATGTTTGGCTGCTGCTGGAGAGCAAGGGTTCAGCCCAAGAATGAGCAGAGTCTGGTGTCTGCAGAGCAAATGAGACAAAGATCTGACCCCAAAGCCTCCAGCTGCTTGGGAGTTGAGACTCTGCTCCTCACTGTCTGCATCTCCAGGAGCTTCCAGCTCTAAGGCTGCCATCTGCACACCCTGGGGTGTATGAGAGCCTCTGGCGGTAAATGCAGACAGACAGCTGGGGAGATGTAGAACTGCCTTCAGTCTGAGCAGTGACTGGTACCCTTCAGAAACTCCTGGCACAAGGCTGGCATCAGTGCCCTGCACTGGATTGAAAACTGGCTGATGGCAGGTCCCAAAGAGTGCTGGGGAAGGGAATTAAATCTGGCTGGCACCCAGGCACCAGTGGTGTCCCCTTGGGCTCAGTGCTGGGCCCTGTCCTCTTTAGTGTCTTCATCACTGATCTGGGTGAGGGCATTGAGGCACCCTCAGGGAGTCTGCAGAGGGCACCCAGCTGGGTGGCTGAGTCCAGCTGCTAGAGGGTAGGGAAGCTTCACAGCAGGGTCTGGGCAGCTGACACCCACGGGCCAAGGCTCATTGGATGAAGTTCAACAAGGCCAAGTGCCAGGTCCTGCCCCTGGGTCACAACAACCCCATGGGGAGCTCCAGACCTGGGGATGTGTGGTTGGAAAGCTGCAGCTTGGAGAGGGACCTGGGGGTGTTGGTTGGCACTCACTGCCCATGAGCCAGCAGTGGCCAGGGGGCCAAGATAGCCAAAGGCCTCCTGGCTTGGGTCAGAAGCAGGGTGGGCAGCAGGGCCAGGAGGTGCCCATCCCCCTGTGCTCAGCACTGGGGAGGCCACACCTCGAGTGCTGTGCTCAGCTCTGGGCCCTCCCTGCAGGAAGGACACTGAGGTTCTGGAGCCTGTCCAGAGAAGGGTCTGGAGCCCCTGGGCTAAAGAGGGGCTGAGGGAGCTGCGGGTGTGCAGGCTGGAGAAGAGGAGGCTGAGGGAGACCTCAGTGCTCTCTCCAGCTCCCTGAAGGGAGGTTGGAGTGAGGAGGGAGCAGCCTCTGCTCCTTGGGGGCAAGGGACAGGAGCAGAGGCAATGGTACCAAGCTGCCCCAGGGGAGGCTCAGGCTGGAGTTCAGGAAATCTTTCTGCCCTGGAAGGTTCTCAGCCATTGGCAGAGGCTGCCCAGGGCAGTGCTGCAGTCACCATCCGTGGGGGTGCTCCAGCAACTGTGGTCCTGGTGCTCAGGGACATGGTTTGGTGCTGAGCCTGCAGTGCTGGTTGAGGGCTAGACTGGCTGAGCTTGGAGGTCTCTTCCAGCCAGATGTGTTCTGTGATTCTTCAGCAGGTATTTGGAAGGAGGAAGCCAGGATGTCAGCAAGCTCTACAGAGCTCTCAACAGCACAGAGGATTTGCAGCCTAACTTTGACAGCTTCTGGTACATGGCAATGTCCGTGACACACAGCTGGCACCAGGGCCCCACTCAGACAGCAGAGCCTCTGAACCTCATCTTGCAGGCTGAGGGCAGGTAGAGAAATCTGCTCCAGCAGCCTGGTTGAGTAGGAGGTGCCCTGACTGCAAGAAGACATTGAGTTGCCCAGAGAAGGGCAAGAAAGGTAGGGAAGGGTGTGGAGAAGAGGGCTGGGGAGGAGCAGCTGAGGGAGCTGGGGGTGTGCAGTGTGGAGAAGAGGAGGCTGAGCTCAGGGAGACCTCATTGCTCTCTGCAGCTCCCTGAGAGGAGGCTGCAGCCAGGTGGGGTTTGGGCTCTGCTCCCTACTCTCAGGTGACAGCAGGAGAGGCAATGTCCTGAAATTGTGCCAGGGGAGGGTTAGGTTGGAGGTGAGGAACAATTTCTTTGCTGCAAGATTGGTCAGGGATTGGCAGAGGCTGCCCAGGGAGGTGGTGGAGTCCCCATGGCTGGAGCTGTTCCAGCAAGGTGTGGCCATGGCACTTGGGCCCATGGTTTGGTGGCCATGGTGGGGTTGGGTTGGGGATTGGACTGGGTGAGCTTGGAGGCCTTTTTCAGCCCAAAGAATTACATGTTTGTGTGCCCATGAGCTCTGTTCCCATGTGTAATGCCTGCTCTGGAGTCTCTTCTGAAGGAGTTCTCATGCTGTGCTCTTCTGGGGCTGAGGGCCTGAGCCTTGTTTGCCTTTGGCAGCTTTGTGGTGAGAGCCATGGCTGGCACAGAGACTGAGGTGCTGCAAGGTGGGAGAAGATGAACCATAATGACAAGTCCCTGCTCCCTGCAGCCAGCTCTGTAGCTTCCACAAGGGATGTGGAGAGCACTTCCCCCTGGTGCCAGGGGAGCACAGCTGGTGCCCCACGTGCTGCTCCATTTGTTCATGTCTGAGAGGCAGGGAGCTCTGGGTGGGGGTGGAAAGTAGTCTTCAGGGAGCAGGAAGAAAGCAGAAAACTGGAGAAGGTCCTCCTGCAGAGCTTTACCAAAGCTAATGTTGGGTAGAAAGTTGGACTTGATAACCTTGAGAGATCTTTTTCCATCTTTATTTACTCAGGAAATTGTCATCATCTGCAGGGTGTTGGGAAAGGTCACTCAGGCTTCACAACCCAGAGTCCTCTCGTTTGCAGCACACCTGAGGTGGATGCTCCTGGATCTGGGGAGGAATGGCAACACTGTGGGAATGGTTTCCCTGTTCCTAGCGACATCTTCCCCAGTTTAAGGCCATTGGTGGCTGCAGTGTGATCTGACTTCTCAGCTGAGGTAGCAGAGAGGGGCTCAGGCACGGACCTCCTTTCTGCCTGCTCTGCTCTCTGTCTTCATACAATCACAGACTGGGCTGGGCTGGAAGGGAGCTCCAAAGTTCATCCAGGCCAACCCCCTGCACTTAGCAGGGACATCCTCCACTAGATCAGGTTGCCCAGAGCCCTCTCCAGCCTCACCTTGAACATTTCCAGGCATGGAGCCTCAACCACCTCCCTGGGCAACCTGTTGCAGTGTTCCAGCAGCCTCCTGGTACAGAACTTGTTGACAGCTTCTTCTAGAGTTACCATTTCCAACCCTTGATGCACGCTCCAGCACTTTGTTGGTGTTTCTATCTCCAGCTCACAGCAGAGGAGGTTGCTCCTGGTGCCCACAGAGCTTACAGAATTATTGTTCATGTGCTGAGAGCAAAAAGGCAACATTTGGAAGCACCAGCGGTACTCTGCACAAGGTGAAAATATTTGTCTGTCATTAAAGTTCAGGATGCATGGAAAAGGAAGAGAGAACCTGCACACTAATGCAAGGACTCATAAGTTCCACTGCTTTGAAGAAAACTTGAGTTTGGTGGAGGTGTGGTAATGTTGGGCAGCTTGGTGCGCACAGCCCAGGCTTGGGAGCCTCAGCCTAGAATCTCTTAGATCCTGGAAACAGCAGCCAAACGTCCAGGCACTTATTATAAGGTCCTCACTGTAAGTCCAGCCTGGGGGGTGATGAGGTTGAGAGCAACCCGGCCGAGAAGGCCTTGGGGGTGCTGGTGGGGGAGAAGCTGGAGAGGAGCCAGCAATGGGCACTGGCAGCACAGAAGGCCAAGGGCAGCCTGGGCTGCATCCAAAGCAGTGTGGCCAGAGCTGGAGAGAGAGGATCCTGCCCCTCTGCTCTGCTCTGGGGAGACCTCACCTGCAGGGCTGGGGCCAGAGCTGGAGCCCTCAGCACAGGAGGGACCTGGACCTGATGGAGAGGGTCCAGAGGAGGCCACAAAGATGTAGGAACATCTCTCCTACAAAGACAGGCTGGGAGAGTTGAGGCTGTTGAGTCTGGAGAATAGAAGGCTCCAGGCAGAGCTCAGAGCTGCAGTTCAATATCTGCAGGGCAGCTCCAGGCAGGCTGGGGAGGGACTGTTCAGGAGGGGCTGTGGGGATAGGAGCAGGGGCAAGGGTTTGGAAGTGGAGCAGGGCAGGGTTAGGCTGGACATCAGGAGGAAGTTCATAGAATCAGAATCATGGAATCATAGAATGAACAAGGTTGGAAAAGACCTCAGAGATCATCAACTCCAACCTATCACCCAACACCTAACCCCTCCTGACACCTACCCCATGGCTCCAAGGGCCAAGGCCAAGCTTGTTTGGAACACCTCCAGGGATGGAGACTCTACCATCTCCCGGGGCAGCACATCCCATGGCCAATTACTCTTGCTGGGAAGAACTTTCTCCTCACCTCCAGCCCAAACCTCCCTGCACAGCTTGAGACTGTGTCCTCTTGCTCTGGTGCTGCTTGCCTGGGAGCAGAGCCCAACCCCCACCTGGCTACAACCTCCCTGCAGGTAGTTGTAGAGAGCAATGAGGTCTGCCCTGAGCCTCCTCTTCTCCAGGCTGAACACCCCCAGCTCCCTCAGCCTCTCCTCACAGGGCTGTGCCCCAGACCCCTCCCCACACTTGTGCCCCAGACCCCTCCCCAGCCTTGTGCCCCAGACCCCTCCCCAGCTTTCTTGCCCTTCTCTGGACACCTTCCAGCAATTCAACATCTTTCTTAACCTGAGGAGCCCAGAACTGGACACAGCACTCCAGGTGTGGCCTGACCAGTGCTGAGTACAGGGCAGGATGAGTTCCCTGCTCCTGCTGGCCACACTGTTCCTGATGCAGGCCAGGATGCCATTGGCCTTCTTGTCCCCCTGGGCACACTGCTGGCTCCTGTTCAGCTGCTGCCAACCAGCACCCCCAGGTCCCTCTCTGCCTGGCTGCTCTCAACCACTCTGTCCCCAGCCTGGAGCACTGCCTGGGGTTGGTGTGGCCAAAGTTCAGCACCTGGCACTCAGACTTGTTCAATGCCATCCTGTTGGACTCTGCCCATCTGTCCAGTCTGGCAAGGTCACTCTGCAGAGCCTCCTACCCTCTAACAGATCAACTCCTGCTCCCAGCTTGGTGCCATCTGCAAACTCACTGATGAAGGGCTCCATCTCCTCATCCTGATCATCAGTACAGAGATTGAACAGGATTGGGCCCAGCACTGATCCCCAGGGGACACCAATAGTGCCTGGCTAGGATGTGGCACCATTCACCACCCCTCTCTGGGCACCATTCACCACCACTCTCTGGGCACCATTCACCACCCCTCTCTGGGCACCATTCACCACCCCTCTCCGGGCATCAATCACCATCACTCTCTGGGCACCATTCACCACCCCTCTCTGGGCACCATTCACCACCACTCTCTGGGCTCAGCCCTCCAGCCAGTTCCTAACCCAGCCACAGGCTGCCAGGTTGGCCAGGAACTTGCCATGGGGGATGGTGCCAAAGGCTTTGCTGAAGTCCAGGCAGACTTCATCCACAGCCTGCCCCACAGCCAGCAGGGGTCCCCTGGTCATAGAAGGAGATCAGGTTAGTGAGGCAGGACCTGCCCCTCCTGAATCCATGCTGGCTGGGCCTGATGCCTTTGCATTCTGCAAGTGTGCAGTGATTGCCCCCCAGGCTGATCTGCTCCATCACCTTGCCTGGCACTGAGGTCAGGCTGACAGGCCTGGAGTTTCCAGGATCCTCCATCCAGCCCTTTTTGTGGATGGGATCACCTTGACCAGCTTCCAGTCATCTGGGACCTCTCTGGTGAGCCAGGACTGGTGGAAAAGGATGGAGAGAGGCTTGGCCAGCCCCTCTGCCAGTTCTCTCTGCACCCTAGAATGGATCCCATGGACTTGTGAGTGTCCAAGTGGCTCAGCAAGTCTCTAACTGCCTCCTCCTGGATTTCAGGGGGTCTGTACTGCCCCCTGACCCCAGCTACCAGTTCAGGAGGCCACTTGTCCTGAAGCCCTCCTGCCTTGCTGTTGAAAGTGGAGGCAAGGAAGGTATTTAGCACCTCAGCCTTTTCCTCATCTTTGGTTACAACATTCCCCTCCAAGTCCAACCAAGAGTGGAGGTTTCTCTTGCCTCTCTTTTTGGCATTCATATATTTAGAAAAATGCTTTTTGTTGTCCTTCCCAACAGTGGCCACTTTGAGTTCTCACTTGGGCTGTTGCCTCTCTGATTTTTCTCCTGCATGACCTAACAACATCCTTAACCATATCTGGAGTTGCCTCCCCTCTTTCCAAAGGTGATATCCCCACTTTTTTTCCTTTAGTTCCTTCAAGAGATGCTTGCCCATCCTGGCCACTCACCTTTTGGGACATGGGCACAGCCTGGTCCTGTGCCTTCAAGAGCTCCTGTTTGAAGCAGGTCCAACCCTCCTGGCCCCCTCTGTTCTTCAGGGCTGCTTCCCAAGGTACTCTCTGGGTTAGTTGCTTAAATAAGCTGAAGTCTGCCCTCCAGAAGCCCAAAGTAAAGGATTTGGTGTTGCTCCTCCTTGTTTCCCTGCATATTGCAAACTCCACTCTCTGCACTCTAGACAGCCTCTACCACCACCTCCCCCACCAGCCCTGCTCTGTTTGAGAACAGGAGGTCAAGCAGGGCCTGACACTGGCAGGCTCCCAGAACAGCTGTGCCAAGAAGCTGTCCTCCAGACCCTCCAAGAACCTCCTGCACTGCCTCCTCTCTGCTGAGTTAAGTTCCCAGCAGATGTCTGGCAGATTAAAGTCCCTCACAAGAACCAGATCAGATGATCTTGAGACAGCCTCCAGCTGCTTGTAGAGCATTTCATTGACCACTCCTCCTGGTTGGGTGGTCTATGTTGGGTGGACCCCAACCAGGGTGTTAGTCTTGTTAGCCCTCCCTCTGATTTCAACCCACAGGCACTCAATCCTCTCCCCCTCTCCCTCAAGTTCTGTGGCACCAGCACAGTGAGGGTGGGGAGAGACTGGAACAGGCTGCCCAGGGAGGTGGTGGAGGCCACCTCAGATTTGATGGGGCCCTGAGCAGCCTCATTAGTTGGAGGTGTCCCTGCTGCCTGCAGGGGAGTTGGACAAAATGACCTTCAAGGTCCCCTTCCAGCCCAATGTATTCTATGATGCTGTGATTCTATTCTTCAGGCTACCCTCAAACTCTTGGTAAGCAAAGGTTTTTCTTTTCTCCTTCTATTTGTTCTGTTTGTTTCTGACAGCCACATCTGTCTGAGTTCCTACCAACCTTGCCTGAGGTGTATGGACAGGACCACAGAATGCCAGGGGTTGGAAGAGACATCTGGAGATCTCCCAGTCCAAGCCCTGCCTCTGGCAGGGGCACCCAGGGCAGGTCCCACAGGAACACATCCAGGTGGGGTTTGGAAAGTCTCCAGAGCAGGAGACTCCACAACCTCCCTGGGCAGCCTCCTCCAGGGCTCTGCACCCTCACAGGGACAAACTTTTCCCTTCTGTTCCCCTGGCACCTCCCCTGCTCCAGCTTGCCCCCAGTGCCCCTTGTGCTGTCCTTGGCCATCCCTGAGCAGAGTCTGGCTCCAGCCCTGCACATCTTTATCCCCAGCAATGAGGGCAGCCCTCAGGCTGCTCTGCTCCCAGCTCCAAGCCCTCAGCCTGGCCTCACAGGAGATGTTCCACTGCCTGCAGCATTCCTTGCTCATTATTAATCACTACTTATTATGAATCCTTACTTCCTCATTCAGGTCAGACCTGGCCTATGGCTCCCTGGCTGTTCCCTCAGTGGTCTCTCACACACATGAGGAGCAGCTTTCCCCTCCCTGCAGATGGCTGTGGTGTTGAGGCTGTTTCTGGTCACCATCTTTCTCCCCTCTGGCTGGGAAAGCCTTGGCTCCTGAAGCAGCAAGCTGCAGACACCTGAGTGCTCGTCCCAGCAGCGAGTGCCTGGCAGCATGGCTGCCTTCCTGCTCTTGCACACAACCATCAGATCACCTCAGGTACTAAATAAAGCAGCTGGCTTCCCCCTCTGAGCTGCATTCTTGAGCCTCCTGACAGCCAACAGTTATTTAGTTTAAATTAATTAGGTTTGAGGTGGAGCCTTTCTTGGAGAGGCTGCTGGAGCCTCCCTTTGGTTATTTGTGTAAGAAAGATGCTGGCCCAAGGTTTCATTCCTGCTCAGGCTTCTCTGCTTCACAGGAGGGGAAAAATGAAGATAAATTGGATGGGGTCAAAATGCTGCTCTCACATCTGCCTGGGCAGTGTGAAACAGCTCTGCAAAGGCTTTCAGTTCAGCTGAGGTGAGCCTGGGCACAGCAACACCTGGGCTCCTGCTGCTGCAACACGGTGCTGAGCCCTGCTGGTGCTGAGCCCTGCTGGTGCTGAGCCCTGCTGGTGCTGAGTGCTGCAGCAGAAGCTGGGGATTCATTGTCTTTCCAAGCACTGAGAGCAGTGAGCATTTGGTGTGATTTAGAGCCCTGCCAATGATCCTGTGCAGCTCCAGGAACAGAGGGAGAGAAGCAGCCCTTCCAGATGGGAAGCTGCCTCCCAAGTGCAGGGTGTCCCTCTGAGGAGAGGCACCTGGGGGAGTGAAGACACCAATAAATAAAGCATCCTGGGCTTGGAGCCCCCTGAGTGCCTGGAGGGGAACAGTTGGGAAGCCTTAAGTGAGGCTGGCTCTCTGGCAGGCAGCTGACCAAGTGTGTGGCTCACAGTTGCCATGTGTCAAGATGTTTCTTGCTCATTAGTTTTACACTGATGGAAGGCAACTTTAAATCACTCTGGAGAGGAATCCAGCGTGAGGCATGCCAGCTGTGTGCCAGATGAAGGAGCTGTAAAGTCGTGTTGGACAGGCAGGAATAGACCAGGGAGAGAGATTTAAAGTCATGAGAAAGATAATTACTTTGCACTCAGAGATTAGGCAGAGGAAGGGGAAGGGGAGGACTGCACTCTGCATTTGTTAGGAGGTTTCCTGCTGGCTCTCATCCCACTCACACATGCACACACATGCACCGAGCTGGATTTACTGCTGCACTGCCAGCCTGCAGGGCTGCCAGCAGGGCACTGAGCCTCGGGGGAGGCTCCTCAGCAAGGACAGACACTGCCCTCTCCTCCTCTTTGTGTTTGCCTTTACACTGCCCATGCTGAAGGTGCCCCAGGCAGGGTGGGGTTAGGGCTTTGCTTGTTGTTGTTGGCTGTGTGCCAGGGCTGCTTCTGAAAGGTAGGGCTGGAGCAGGGCTAGAGAAGGGCAAGAAAGGTGGGGAAGAGTCTGGGGAAAAGGGTGGGGAGGAGCAGCTGAGGGAGCTGGGGGTGTGCAGTGTGGAGAAGAGGTCTCAGGGAGACCTCATTGTTCTCTGCAGCTCCTTGAGAGGAGGCTGCAGCCAGGTGGGGCTTGGGCTCTGCTCCCTAGGAACAAGTGATAGAAGGAGAGGCAATGTCCTGGAATTGTGCCAGGGGAGAGTTAGGTTGGAGGAAAAATTTCTTTGCTGCCAGAGTGGTCAGGGATTGGCAGAGGCTGCCCAGGGAGGTGGTGGAGTCCCCATGGCTGGAGGTGTTCCAGAACTGTGGCACTTGGAGACAAGGCTTAATGGCCATGGTTGGGTTGGGTTGAGGGTTGGACTGGATGACCTTGCAGGGCTTTTCCCACCCAAACAATTCCATGGTGCTATGACTGGAGCTGAGGCATGTCTCTGGGGGTGGTGAGGAAGATGTTGTTGCAGAGACCTGCACAGGCCAGAAGCAATTTTGAACATTAGGAGAGATTTCTTCACTGGAAGGGTTGTGAAGCCTGGGACAGGCTGCCAAGGGAAATGGTAGACTCAGCAGCCCTGGAGGCAGATGTGTAGAGTGGTGCTTAGGGACATGGTTTAGCAGTGGACTTGGCAGAGTTTGGCAATGGTTGGACTTGATGATCTTGAAAGTCTTCTCCAGCCTAAATGATTCTAAAGCATGACTGAGCTACCAAGAGTGGACCAAGTGCTCTGGTGGCCAAGAAGGCCAAGGGCAGCCTGGGGTGCATCAGAAGGGCTGTGGGGAGGAGGTTAGAGAGGTTCTCCTGCCCCTCTGCTCTGCTCTGCCCTGCTGAGGCCACAGCTGGAATCTTGTGTCCAGTTCTGGGCCCCTCAGCTCCAGAAGGACCTCAGGGAAGTGCTTGAGAGAGTCCAGCCCAGAGCCCCAGAGCTGCTGCAGGCAGTGGAACATCTCCTGTGAGGCCAGGCTGAGGGAGATGGGGCTTGGAGCTGGGAGCAGAGGAGCCTGAGGGCTGCCCTCATTGCTGTGATAAAGATGTGCAGGGGGAGTGCCCAGAGGTTGGAGATATTCCAAACCCACCTGGATGTGTTCCTGTGCCCTGCCCTGGGTGCCCCTGCTCTGGCAGGGGGTTGGACTGGGTGATCTCTGGAGGTCCCTTCCAGCCCCAACCACTCTGTGATTCTGTGATCCCAAACACATGCTCAGGGCAGGCTGAGTGCCTACACCAGCAGCTCTTGGCTGCACCATTCTGCCTCAGCAGAGCTGGCAAGGCAGAGGCACTCAACCACCCTCTTCTTCAGGTACTGGAGACCAGAAGGAAGAAACTGTTAGAGCTGGGTCTGGAGGAGGCCACAAGGATGATCAGAGGGCTGGACCACCTCCCTGTGGGGACAGGCTGAGTTCAGCCTCCAAGTCTGCAGGGAGACCTTAGAGCAGCCTTCCAGGATTTGAAGGGAGCTACAGGAGAGCTCAGGAGGAACTTCTGACCAAGGCATGGAGTGACAAGACAAGGGACAATGGCTTCAGAATGGCAGAAGCTGGATTGAGATGAGACAAGAGGAAGAAATTCTTCCCTGTGGAGATGGTGAGACACTGGCACAGGTTGCCCAGAGATGTTGTGTGGGGTCCAAGCCTGAAAGTGTTGGAAGCCAAGCAGCAGGGGGCCTTGAGCAACCTGGGCTAGAGGGAGGTCTCCCTGCCCATGGCAAGGGGTTGGATGTGGCTGATCTTTAGGGCCCCTTCCAATCCAAAGCACTCAGTGATGCTGTGACTTTTTGTCTCATGGCTCTTGTCTCAAATGCTGTGGCCCATTCAGACCAGAGCCTGATGCCCTCCTCACAGCACTCTCATCTGCAGAGCCTGGAGCTCATGACCTGCAAGGGGTGCTGGAAGGAGCTGGTGGTGCTCAGGCTGGAGAAGAGGAGGCTGAGGGAGAGCTCAGTGCTCTCTACAGCTCCCTGAGAGGCTGCTGCCCAGGGCAGTGCTGCAGTCACCATCCCTGGGCGTGTGCCAGCAGCTGTGGGCCTGGTGCTTAGGGACATGGTTTGGTGCTGAGCCTGCAGTGCTCAGGGTTGGACTGGCTGAGCTTGGAGGTCTCTTCCAACCAGATGCATTCTGTGACTCCTTCCTGGTCCTTCCAGCTTCGCTGGCTTCTCCTTGTGCTCTCATTTCAGCACTGTTATCCCTTCTTCAGACAGCAAACAGACTTGCAGGCACTGGCATGGTGCTTGCAGGAGTTTTGGAGCATGTTGTGAACTGGAGACCTTCTCTGGCTCCCAGGCCAGAGCTGATGTGCTGCAAGCCCTGGTCTGGCTGAGCATGTCCCCAGGCTTGCACAGCAGGACAGTGTGGAACCAATCAATCAGGTGTTCAGCAAACAGAGAGCCCACCTGGAGGGTTCTCAGCCTTGATGGCTCTTTGTGTCACAGCAGTGGCACAGGTGAAAGCCTGACATGAACTCTGCCAGCAGAGTGAAAAGCAACAGACCTTGGTTTGATATCCAGAGGATGTGGTGCACTTGCCAGCTCATTTTGTCAGAGGTGCTGGAGTCTCCTTCTCTAAAGCCATTCAAAATCCCCCTGGATGTGTTCTGTGTGACCTTCTCTGGGGGGCCCTGCTCTGGCTAGGGGTTGGACTGGATGATCTCCAGAGGTCCCTTCCAACCCCTAACATTCTGTGATTCTGTGACACAGACACCCCAAGGGTGTTCAGCAGACATACCAGAAAAATCAGAGCATCACAGACCAGCTCAGGCTGGAAGAGACCTTAGAGATCATCTGCTCCAACAGGGGCAGGGACACCTCTCAACTAGCTCAGGTTACTCAAGGCCCCAGCCATCCTGGTGTGGAACATCTCCAGGGAGAAGGCAGCCACAGCCTCTCTGGACAATCCACTCCAGAGCCTTGGCACCCTCCTACTGAAGAATTTCTTCCTCAGATCCAAACTAAACCTATTCTCCTTCAATTTAAATCCATTTCCCCTTGTGATGGTTTGAAACTCTCTTTTTAATTTTTCTTTGCAAAGTTCAAGCAGAGAAAGGTAAAGAGTGTAAATAAGTCACTATTGGGTGTAAGAAAGCAAAATAATGATTTTAAACCATCACACCTCTTGTCCTGTCTCTGGACTCTCTTGGAATAAGTCCCTCTGCAGCCTTCCTGCAGGATCCCTTCAGGTACTGGCAGGCTGAACACCCCCAGCTCCTTTAAGCCTATCCTCAGAGCAGAGCTGCTCCAGCCCTCACCCACTGCTTAAGATTCTGCTTAGGACAAAAGGATTTTTTTTTCCTGATGGAGATGTTGTGAGTCTCCTCTGAAAGGCCACCAGCAGAAGCTATGACCCTGACCTCCCAGAAAGGCAGCAGCAGAGCTGTAGGTTGTCCTCACCCTTAGTGCAATGAGCCTCTCCTTTTGTCATTGCTCTGGGTTTGGGGTTTGAGTGCTGTCTAACACCTTCACAGCAGATCTCTTGCTGCAGCTTTGTCAGAGCCACAGCCACTGCAGCTGCAAGCATCCCTGCTGCCTGTGGGTGGGAATCACAGCTCTAGAAAGCCTGCACAGCACAACCTATCACCTGCCCCCCTTCCTGCCTCTCCTTCGCCTTTGTGCATGGTTGGACCTTTTGGAAAGTTCTCATTTGGCTGTGAAACAATTACCCTGAACCAGCTAGCCAGGGCAGGGTGGACACACAGATTTATCTTCTCCCTTTCTCTTTTGGTGAAGAACATCTATCTTCCATGACCTCTTGATTACTGGAGCCTTCAAAATATATTCTTTGGTCTGTGACACCGCACTTGGTGCAGGGCTGAGCCTTAAATATCAGCCCCTGTGATTAATTGGGAGTTAATTAAATCTATCACTGAAACAATGGGAAGGCAATGATCTATGTAATCATGGAAATGGTGACTGAAATGATGCAGGGCCCCTCTGCTCCCCTTATTGACAGTGATGGAGGGCTGCCTCAGCCTGCTGCTCAGCTGGGTTCTGCCTGGCCACCCCGGCCCATGCGGGCAGCCCCAGGCTGCCAGGCAGCCAAGTGGGGAAGCAAAGCTGATGGGGAGCTCCCAGAGGCTGCTTTGCCTTTGCCTCCTGGAAATGCTGCTCAGAAGACCTCTAAGGGACCTCTGTTGTATGTGTACCTGAGATGGAATTCCCAAGGGATAAAGCCCTGTGCACAGAATGACAGAATGGTGGCAGGGGTTGGAAAGGACCTCTGGAGATCACCCAATCCACCCCTGCCAGGGCAGGGTAGGGCACTCTGCCTGGGATCCTGCTCTGCACCACATCCCTCTGCAGTCACAGAATCACACACCCTCAGGGATTGGAAGGGACCTCTGGAGCTCATCCAGTCCAACCCCCTGCCAGAGCAGGGCCACCCAGGGCAGGGCACACAGAGTCACAGCATCACAGCATCAGCCAGGTTGGAAGAGACCTCCCAGATCATCCACTCCAACCAATCCCAACCCTAACTCATCACCCAGACCATGGCACTGAGTGCCTCATCCAGGCTCTTCCTAAACACCTCCAGGGGTGCTGACCCCACCCCATCCCTGGGCAGCACATCCCAAGGGCCAATCTCTCTGTCTGGGAAGAACTTCTTGCTAAGATCAGCCCAAACCTGCCCTGCACATCTTGAGCCTGTGTCCTCTGCTTCTGTCACTGCTGGCCTGGGAGCAGAGCCCGACCCCCACCTGGCTACAACCTCCCTGCAGGTAGTTGTAGAGAGCAATGAGGTCTGCCCTGAGCCTCCTCTTCTCCAGGCTGAACACCCCCAGCTCCCTCAGCCTCTCCTCACAGGGCTGTGCCCCAGACCCCTCCCCAGCCTGGTACCCCAGCCCCCTCCCAGCCTTGCTGCCCTTCTCTGGACACCTTCCAGCATCTCAACATCTTTCTCCAATCCAGGGGCCCAGGAACACATCCAGGTGGGGTTTGAACATCTCCAGAGCAGGAGCCTCCACACCCTCCCTGGGCAGCCTGCTCCTGGCTCCAGCACCCTCACCATACAGAATTGTCTCCTCATGTGCAGGTGGAGCCACCTGGGTTCCAGCTGGTACCTGTTCCTTGTTCTGTCACTGGGCACCACTATGCAGAGCCTGGCACCTTCACCTTGCCCCCACCCCTCAGATCTTGACAGACTTTCATTTATTGGTTATTGATGAGACCATAGAAGTGTTTGGGTTGGAAAAGCTCTCTAAGGACATCCAGTCCAACCCAGCCCCACCATGGCCATTAACCCCTGGCCCCAGGTGACATGGCCACAGGGCTCTTGAACACCTCTAGGGACTCCACCACCTCCCTGGGCAGCCTCTGCCAATCCCTGACCACTCTGGCAGCAAAGAAATTTTTCCTCCTTTCCAACCAAACCCTCCCTGGCACAATTCCAGGTCATTGCCTCTGCTCCTATCACCTGAGACTAGGGAGCAGAGCCCAAGCCCCACCTGGCTGCAGCCTCCTCTCAGGGAGCTGCAGAGAGCAATGAGGTCTCCCTCACCCTCCTCTTCTCCACACTGCACACCCCCAGCTCCCTCAGCTGCTCCTCCCCAGCTGTACCCTCAGGCATACCCATACCAGCTGTGTCCTCAGGGATACCCATACCAGCTGTACCCTCAGGGATAGCCATACCAGCTCTGCCCTCCTGCAGCCTCTCCAGAAGTCTTCTCCCCCTCTGGAAACAAGAGGAGGGCAACCCTGGCCTCCAGGTGAGGAACTTGTCCATCCCCTTCCCTTCCTCCCACCTTGCTTTTCTCCTGGGGCTGTCCCTGGGCACAGGTGCCCCCCTGGGAAGCCCCAGGTGTGTGCCTTGCCCTTTGCTGAGCTGGGCTTGGCTCTCTGCCTGGCCTCAGTGGTCTCTCCCAGTGCCCCCAACAGCTCCCATGACCAAAGGAGAGTCCCTCCCCTTGCCAGGGGGTCAGTTCAGTACACTCTTGAACACCCATGGAAATCACACAGGGATAGGATTGGGTTGGTTGGAAAAGGCCTCCAAGCACATCCAGTCCAACCCCCAACCCAACTCCCCATGGCCACCAAAGCATGGCCCCAGGAGCCATGGCCACACCTCTCTGAACACCTCCAGGGCTGGGGACTCCACCAGCTCCCTGGGCAGCCTCTGCCACCATCACTTCTTGCTGTCCTGCTTGCCCCTCCTTGCTGCTCCAGATCTCTGATGCTGCAGCCAGGCAGGGCCAGCTCTGAGAGCAGCTGAGCAGCTCCTGGCTTCACCAGGGCAGGCTTTAGTCTTTCTGAAGCAGAAAGCAGCTCAGGGCCAGCTGCACAAAGCCATGCACTGCAAAGGCCTCTCCTGGCTCCTATGACAAGGAAACTACATCACCATATTTTTTCCTTGCCTTCCTGACTCTGCACCCTCCAGTTTCTGAGCTCTTTTCTTGCAGAGAAGCAGAGGTGATGCCCAATTTGTTTAATTAAGTGAAAACCAACCCCACCACTGAGCTGCAGTTCCTGACTGCAGGGCAGGAGGGAGCTGTTCTTTATCATGAGAGATGTAAGGGAGTGTGGCAGTTTAGGCTGGGTGCCCCCTGCCACTGCTGCATGAGACACACCTCTGGTGTCCTGGGTGCCCACCCACAGGGGTGGACACAGGAAACGACGTATTTCTACCCATAAATCCTGCACCCTATAAGGCCATCTGCAGAGTCATTCTCTTCCTCTTTCTTCCCTCTCTGCTCCCCTGGGAGATGTCCTCTCTTATCGGGTAATGCCCGGGGAGTATCCTCAAGGCCTCTTAGGTCTGTCTAGGCCTAATGCCAGGAGGAGAATGGAGGGGGGGCAGTCTCAGACCTGGCCAGCCTGAGACTTGCCTAGCAGCGGGAGGGGGGGGGAAGGAAGAGCCCTGGGGGGGGTTTGGGTTTACCTTCAGGTGGGAAGAAGGGAAGGATTGGGAAGCCTTTGGGAATTCTGTGAGAGGTTCTGTACGCTTTGGGATACTCTTTGTCACTATGCTTTGTAGCTTGTAGTTATCTGTAGCTTCACCAATTGCTTTTCCATTTAAACTTTCCATCACGCTCCAATCCGTTTGTGTGAGTCTCATTTTTTTGTCCCTTTCGGGGCAAGAGGTGTTCTGTCTGGCCCCAAACCAGCACAGATTTTTGGTAGCAGAGGATGGTTCCTGCGGAACTCTGCAAACTTGGTTTGGAGAAGTGCAGGGGTGGAAAAGTTAAAATGGATATCTGGGCGTTGTTGTTGTTTTTGGTGGCTGGGCTCAAGGTTTTGTGCTGGGGCGACCGTGTGGGCGTTTTATGGGTTCCGAGGGGACACCCTGGTGCGTAGCCGTGGCGTAGAATCCCTCCTGCTGTTCCGAAGCGGCAGCGGCGATTCTATAGCTGCAGGCACTGGGGGAAAGCTTAAGAATGCGGTGCCTGTCCCTTTCCCTTTTGTTCCCCGCGGCGCCAGCGGCAAGCAGAGCGGCGCGGAGCTGAGGAAGGGGGAGGGACAGTCGGAAGCAGACCAGGGTCGGCTTGTCCCGCGGCGGTGGGGGCTAGCCGCAGCGGGGCGGTGAGCGGTGGCTCCCGCAACTCAAGAAGGCGAGCGGTGGCTCCAGTTCAAAAGCTGCTTCCGAGGGCCCAGGGAGCGAGCGTAGCTTTGGCTGGAAAAGCCGCTTGTGCGGCCCGAGGGGTGGCGGCGGTTTGGATCTGTACCGCGGCTGCAGAGGTGACGGCGGCTCTCGCTGTTATCTCTCCCCTGATTTTCGGACGCGCTCCGAAAATGGCGCCTAGCACCTGGCTCCGCCTCTCTTCTCGGCGGGTTGCAGTGCAGCCACTCCCTCTCCGGGGGAGGGCTGTGTAGCCGGATGCCACCACGCCTCGGCATGCGTACGCTCAGGGGGAGCGGTGTGCCTGTGCGCGGTGTGCATCCATATTAGTTTCGGGCCGTGGCTGGAAGCGGTCAGCACTGGGCTTGGGAAAGGTCCGTGCAGCTTTGGAAAGTCTCAGTGTGCTGTTGCCTGCTAGGGGTGGAAGGAGTCGAGTTGAGGAGCCTGATTGTTCTGACTCGCCCAAGGGGTGGAAACATGCCGCTTGAGTGGATGGAGAAATGCTTGATTGAGAAGTTATGAGGTTGTTTCCAGGTGGCCAGGATGCTCCATCGGATCCATGAAGAGTTCACCGTGCAGAAGAATGAACTCTGCGTCGCTGGGAGGTTCCACAGGATGAGGGAGAAGATCTGGAATGAACTGTGACCTGAGCCCGAGGGAGGGACTCTTTGGAAGGACGCCCAGATGGAGACTTGGACTTTGCCAGACATGTCATCTGAAAGTTGTTTCTGATTTGATGATATGTTTTGGGTGCAGGAATTATGGGTATGAAATAAGGGGTGGAATGTGGCAGTTTAGGCTGGGTGCCCCCTGCCACTGCTGCATGAGATACACCTCTGGTGTCCTGGGTGCCCACCCACAGGGGTGGACACAGGAAACGACGTATTTCTACCCATAAATCCTGCACCCTATAAGGCCATCTGCAGAGTCATTCTCTTCCTCTTTCTTCCCTCTCTGCTCCCCTGGGAGATGTCCTCTCTTATCGGGTAATGCCCGGGGAGTATCCTCAAGGCCTCTTAGGTCTGTCTAGGCCTAATGCCAGGAGGAGAATGGAGGGGGGGCAGTCTCAGACCTGGCCAGCCTGAGACTTGCCTAGCAGCGGGAGGGGGAAGAAAGAGCCCTGGGGGGGGTTTGGGTTTACCCTCAGGTGGGAAGAAGGGAAGGATTGGGAAGCCTTTGGGAATTCTGTGAGAGGTTCTGTACGCTTGGGATACTCTTTGTCACTATGCTTTGTAGCTTGTAGTCATCTGTAGCTTCACCAATTGCTTTTCCATTTAAACTTTCCATCACTCTCCAATCCGTTTGTGTGAGTCTCATTCTTTTGTCCCTTTCGGGGCAAGAGACGATCTGTCTGGCCCCAAACCAGCACAGGGAGCCCTTCCAACGTGGCCTCCTGGCTATCATCAATAAATCAGCAGCCTCGTGGTGGCCTGAGAACTAAATGAGGCTCCAGGCACCTGCTGGAACCTCAATGGTCAGGAGGCAGCACTTGGGTTCCATCTCTGCCTTCCTTGAACCAGATCAGGGATTCTTTCTGAGATGATCAAAGGGAAGTGACCTCTGAAATGCTTGGTCCTCACCTGAGGGAACCATGGCCTGATCCTCTGAGCTGAGGAAGAGGTCTGGGGTGTGCAGTGAAACTCTGCTGTAGGGACAGGCTGGGAGAGTTGGGGCTCTTCAGCCTGGAGAAGAGAAAGCTCTGGGGAGACCTCAGAGCAGCCTTCTAGGACCTGAAGGGGCTCCAGGAGAGCTGGGGAGGGACTTGGGACAAGGGCTGGGAGTGCCAGGGCTGGGGGTGATGGCTTCAAACTGGAAGAAGCTGGCTTGAGATGAGACATGAGGAGGAAATCCTTCCCCATGAGGGTGGGGAGGCACTGGCACAGGTTGTCCAGGGAGGCTGTGGCTGCCTCCTGCCTGGAGGTGTTCAAGGCCAGGCTGGATGGGACCTTGAACAGTCTGGGCTAGCAGGAGGTGTCCCTGCCCATGGCAGGGGGTTGGAACTGGATGAGCTTTAAGGCTCCTTCCAACCCAAACCCTTCTGTGATTCCATGATTTATTTTGTCAGAAACTGTCAGCCTGGTTTGGCTGAGGGATCTGAAGGCCATCCTCTTGGACTGTTCCCAGGCAGGGGAGCTCTCCCTGCAAGGCACCTGCCATCCAAAAGGGAGGCTGCTTCCCTGGGGGTGAAGTGGGCAGCAGTGGCCCATCTGGCTGGCATCTCCTGCCAGCTGCTGGGACAGGCAGTGCTGTCCTCTGGCTTCTGTCAGCTCTGGAAAGAGCTGAGCTGTGTGGCCCTGGCACCTGGGGACATGGCTCAGCGGCCATGGTGGTGTTGGCTTGATGGCTGGACTCAAAAATCTGAGAGGTCTGCTCCGACCTTAGTGATTCTATGACTCCAGATGAGACCCAGCCCAGCCAGCAGGCAGTGCCAGCTTTGCTTTCTGTCACAGCTGCACCTGGATCCCCAGCACAAAGCTTCAGGGCAAAGCAAGCCTGCGGGAGGAGAATCCCTCAGCTCACGTTTGATATTCAAGGTCAGGTTGCTCCCGTTTATTATTTATTGAGCTGTGTGAGCTGCCTCAGCAGCACAACACACCCAGAGCCAGGCTGGATCCTAATGGATTTGCAATCTAAATTTCATGGTGTAAGATAGATTCTGCTGCCTGTTGTACCTGGGGTGAGGTCACAGCCCAGCCTCACTGCACTGCAGAGCTCTCTTTAAAAGCTTCTTCCATTAGCAGCCCATTAGAGTGCCAGAAACTTCCTAGATTTGAACAATTCATCCCTCTGAAAGTATTCCAATGGACACAGGGGAGGTTATAAATACATGTGGGAAGTGCTGGCCTGACACAGCCACCTGTCTGTGTCCTCCTAGCCACAGAGCAGCAGCAGCAGCAAAGGGGGCTGGAGAAGTGCTGGGAAACCATTGTCAGAACCACACGGAGTGGATGGGGGGAAAAAGCCTGAAGAGCTTTGAGTGCAACCATAACTTAACACCTCCCTGCACATAGCTGCCCCACCATGGCCCTGAGCACCTCATCCAAATGTCTTCTAAACACCTCCAGGGGTGGGGACTCCACCACCTCCCTGGGCAGCCTGTGCCAGTGCTGAGCCCTCCTGTGTTAGGGTCTCCAGACCTAGCCCCAGCGTGCACGTGAGGTCTTCCCAGAGTAGAGCAGAGGGGCAGGATCCTCTCTCTCCAGCTCTGGCCACACTGCTTTGGATGCAGCCCAGGCTGCCCTTGGCCTTCTGTGCTGCAGTCTCACACTGCCTGCTCCTGGCCAGCTTCTGCCCCCCAGCACCCCCAAGTCCTTCTCCTCAGGGCTGCTTTCTCTCCCCTCCTCCCCCAGCCTGCACTGACACTGAGGATTGTTCCAGCCCAGCTGCAGGACCCTGCACTTGCTCTTGGTGAACCTCAGGAACTTCCCCTGGCACCACCTCTGCAGCCTGCCCAGCTCCCTCTGGATGCCCTTCTGTCCCTCTGGCACATGGACAGCACCACTCAGCTGGGTGCCATCTACACACTGCTGCTGGTGTCTCCACCCTGCTGTCTGCAGCAGTGATGCAAACAGTGACCAGCACAGGTCCCAGCAGACAGCTGAGGGACATCACTTGGACTTAAGTAGAAGACCTGAAGGTGCCACTACTCCGCAAGGAGATTGGACATCATTTACCAGCTCTGGATTATTTCCAGTGAGTTACCTTCCTAAGGACCTTCTGGTAGAACACAGAGCACTGAGCCTTCAAACTGCCCCTGAGCTGAGGTCTGCTTTGGCAGTGATGATGTTTTTCTGTTCCCTCACAGCCACATCCTGTCCTTCCTACGGCTCAGCTGCACCTCTGGTGCCTGGCAAAGGCAGAGAGGGTTCAGGAGGACTTGAGCTTCTGATTTCAGACGAGTCTTTTAGAGGCTTTCACAGACAGGAGTGACATTTGGAGAACCCTGTGAAGGTCTCTTGGAATACTGCCAGGACATGACAGGGGAATCTGGAACTCTCCTACTAAAACTTGGGGGGAGTTGGTGACTTCAACACAGAACAAGATGCAGGCAGCTATGTCCCAGTACATAAATGGCCATGGTGGTCTTGGGTTGATGGTTGAACTCTCAGAGGTCTTCTCCAAGAAAAACAATTCTATGAGTGTCTGAAATGTGAGGAGACTGAAATAAGTGAGGATAATGAAATAAGTGAGGACACTGAAATAAGTGAGGATAGTGAAATAAGTGAGGACACTGAAATAAGTGAGGACACTGAAATAAATGAGGATAATGAAATAAGTGAGGACACTGAAATAAGTGAGGATAGTGAAATAAGTGAGGACACTGAAATAAATGAGGAAAATGAAATAAGTGAGGACACTGAAATAAGTGAGGATAGTGAAATAAGTGAGGATAGTGAAATAAGTGAGGACACTGAAATAAGTGAGGATAATGAAATAAGTGAGGATAGTGAAATAAGTGAGGACATTGAAATAAGTGAGGACACTGAAATAAATGAGGATAATGAAATAAGTGAGGAGACTGAAATAAGTGAGGATAATGAAATAAATGAGGACACTGAAATAAGTGAGGATAGTGAAATAAGTGAGGACACTGAAATAAGTGAGGACACTGAAATAAGTGAGGATAATGAAATAAGTGAGGATAATGAAATAAGTGAGGACACTGAAATAAGTGAGGATAGTGAAATAAGTGAGGACACTGAAATAAGTGAGGACACTGAAATAAGTGAGGATAATGAAATAAGTGAGGACACTGAAATAAGTGAGGATAGTGAAATAAGTGAGGACACTGAAATAAGTGAGGACACTGAAATAAGTGAGGATAATGAAATAAGTGAGGACACTGAAATAAGTGAGGATAGTGAAATAAGTGAGGACACTGAAATAAGTGAGGAGACTGAAATAAGTGAGGACACTGAAATAAGTGAGGAGACTGAAATAAGTGAGGATAATGAAATAAGTGAGGACACTGAAATAAGTGAGGACACTGAAATAAGTGAGGATAATGAAATAAGTGAGGACACTGAAATAAGTGAGGATAGTGAAATAAGTGAGGACACTGAAATAAGTGAGGATAGTGAAATAAGTGAGGACAATGAAATAAGTGAGGACACTGAAATAAGTGAGGATAGTGAAATAAGTGAGGACACTGAAATAAGTGAGGAGACTGAAATAAGTGAGGATAGTGAAATAAGTGAGGACACTGAAATAAGTGAGGATAGTGAAATAAGTGAGGACACTAAAATAAGTGAGGAGACTGAAATAAGTGAGGATAATGAAATAAGTGAGGACACTGAAATAAGTGAGGATAATGAAATAAGTGAGGACACTGAAATAAGTGAGGATAGTGAAATAAGTGAGGACACTGAAATAAGTGAGGACACTGAAATAAGTGAGGATAATGAAATAAGTGAGGACACTGAAATAAATGAGGATAATGAAATGAGGACACTGAAATAAGTGAGGAGACTGAAATAAGTGAGGATAATGAAATAAGTGAGGACACTGAAATAAGTGAGGATAGTGAAATAAGTGAGGACACTGAAATAAGTGAGGACACTGAAATAAGTGAGGATAATGAAATAAGTGAGGACACTGAAATAAGTGAGGATAGTGAAATAAGTGAGGACACTGAAATAAGTGAGGAGACTGAAATAAGTGAGGACACTGAAATAAGTGAGGAGACTGAAATAAGTGAGGATAATGAAATAAGTGAGGACACTGAAATAAGTGAGGACACTGAAATAAGTGAGGATAATGAAATAAGTGAGGACACTGAAATAAGTGAGGATAGTGAAATAAGTGAGGACACTGAAATAAGTGAGGAGACTGAAATAAGTGAGGATAATGAAATAAGTGAGGACACTGAAATAAGTGAGGATAGTGAAATAAGTGAGGACACTGAAATAAGTGAGGATAGTGAAATAAGTGAGGACACTGAAATAAGTGAGGAGACTGAAATAAGTGAGGATAATGAAATAAGTGAGGACACTGAAATAAGTGAGGATAATGAAATAAGTGAGGACACTGAAATAAGTGAGGACACTGAAATAAGTGAGGATAGTGAAATAAGTGAGGATAGTGATATAAGTGAGGATGGTGAAATAAGTGTGGACACTGAAATAAGTGAGGACACTGAAATAAGTGAGGATACTGCATCCAGCAGCACCTCTGTGTGAAGCTGCTTGCCTTCAGCTCCTCTTCCCAGTTACAAGCCCCATGAGAAAAAGCCTTTCTATTCTCCAGGTTATTCTGTGTGCTCTAAGGGCTGTTTGGGGGAGGGGGGCGGGGGGGTCGTTGAGTGAGAGCAGCTCTATGGGGAGATTTCCCACCTGACTAGCAGTGGGAGCCAACAGGGCTGCTAAGGAACATCTCAGCAGCAGGAGCAGCAGTTCCCTTGACAACAAAACACTGCAGCCAGAACTCACCACAACGAAGCTGCTTTGGCAGATGAAACTTAATGCATTCAAAGAGGAGACAAGGAAACAGAAGACAGTTTGATGTTTCCCCACTGCCTGGATGTGTTTTTTTTTTTTCCTATTTTTCTCAAGAGATATCATAGAATCATAAAATCACAGAACAACTTAAGCTGGAAGAGACCTCAGAGATCATCTAATCCAAGCCTCTGCCATGAGCAGGGACACCTCCCTGCAGCCCAGGCTGCATTCAGGTGAATAGTCTGGAATGGTCACAGCTCCTCCTCTGCCAGCCAGCTGGGAGCCCCTTGTGCTCTTCAGTCAGCCCAAGATGGGGAATGGTTTTCTTGCTCCTGGTGGCATATTTCTGCTTCTGACCTGGGATTCGCTGCTACTTACGCACCCTGCTCAGTGATAGCCAAGCCATGGCTGAGCTCTTCCAGTAGTGTGGAAGGGAGCCTGAGAGGTCACTGCAGAGTAGAGGGAAATCATAGAGGGGTTTAGGTAGGAAAGAACCTTCAACACCATCCAGCTCCAAGTCCCATGGGCAGGGACACCTCCCACCTGCACAGCTTGCTCAGGGCCTTATCCAGCCTGGCCTGCTCTGCTCTGCGCTGTGCTGTGCTGTGCTGCTGCTCTAGGATGCAGTGCAGGGTGGGAGGCTGCTGGCACAGAATGGATTGGGGTGGAAGGGACCTTCAAAATCATCCAGTCCCAATCCCCCTGCCATGGGCAGGGACACCTCCCACCAGCACAGCTTGCTCAGGGCCTCATCCAACCTGGTCTTGAACACCTCCAGGCAGAAGGCAGCCACAGCCTCCCTGGGCAACCTGTGCCAGTCTCTCCCCACCCTCACTTGAAACAATTTCTTCCTCATCTCCACTCTCAATCTCCCCTCTCCCAGCTCAAAGCCATTGTCCCTCAGCCTGGCACTCCCAGGCTGACAGTTTCTGACAAAGTAAATCATGGAATCACAGAAAGGTTTGGGTTGGAAGAAGCCTTAAAGCTCATCCAATTCCAACCCCCTGCCATGGGCAGGGACACCTCCTGCTAGCCCAGACTGCTCAAGGTCCCATCCAGCCTGGCCCTGAACACCTCCAGGCAGGAGGCAGCCATAGCCTCCCTGGACAACCTGTGCCAGTGCCTCCCCACCCTCATGGGGAAGGATTTCCTCCTCATGTCTCATCTCAAGCCAGCTTCTTCCAGTTTGAAGCCATCGTCCCCAGCCCTGGAACTCCCAGCCCTTGTCCCAAGTCCCTCCCCAGCTCTCCTGGAGCCCCTTCAGGTACTGGAAGGTGGTTCTGAGGTCTCCCTGGAGCCTTCTCTTCTCCAGGGTGCACACCCCAACTCTTCCAGCCTGTCCCCCCAGGGGAGGTTCTCCATCCTCTGATCAGCTCTGTGGCCTCCTCTGGAGCCTCTCCAGCAGCTCCAGGTCCTTCTTGTGCATCCACACCTCCCGGGGCAGTGCCAGCCCTCTGGATCTGCTGAATGTTTTGTGAGCTTATCTCAAACAAAAAAACCAAACCAAACCAAAACAAAACAAAAAAAAAAAAAAAAAAAAGAGAGAGAGAGCTCCTGATTCCCACAGGCCCTCCAACCCTTCCTTGCTTCTCATTTCAAAGGCCCTTTTTGAGTGGGAAACAAAAGGTTAATTTTCTCCAGCTTGCCCAGGCTGACTTAATGTAACAGAAGGCAGCAAATTGTATTGATTTAGTGACATGCAACTGTCCAGAAAGAGCTATTTATACATTATTCAGGACAAACACTGTCATAATGGACAAACAGCAGCAGCATCTGGGATGTTAATGTCTACAAATAAGATTATTCTTTGAAAGGATTAGGACGAAGCATTTTGTGTAATTAGATTCCTCAGCCCCAGGAATGAATTGCCTTTTAGCAGTGAAAGCTGGCACGCAGGGAGCCATTAGCTCCTCATAACTGAATTAAATGCATAATTAGTGACATGATGGCATTAGGATCTGTTTCCCTGCTAACCGAGCCGGGGCGCAGGGGGCTGGGGGGTGCCGGGCGGTGTCCGCAGCCCGGCAGGGCCCAGCCCGCCGGGGCCTGGCCGCAGCTGCCGAGGCGGCCGCGGGGGAGCAGCAGCCGGGTCCGGGCCGCGGCGCTGCCGCCGCCATCCATCACCGGGCGCGGGGTGACAGTGACGGATGGGCCGGGCCCGGGCCTGGCACCGCCGCACGGCAAGAAGTATCGGAGGCAGGGAGCAGGCTGACAGCCGGAGCGCCGTGTCAAGTGGGGTAGGGACCAGAGCTATTAATAATCTGTGCCACGCCAGCCGCGCCGCCGGCGAGCGCAGCGCTGGGCACCGGCTGGAATGAAGATTGCAGGGCGGCGGTGGGGAAGCGCTGCTCCAACAGCAGCCCTGGAAAGAAGGCGACGAACACCTTAAAGGTCAGCGAAGGAACGAGTGCAGTGCCTGCGCCCCGCCGCGGTGTGTGCGTTGCTCGGCGGCATCTCGGAGAGGGTGGGATCGCTGGAAGGGACCTCAAACACTGCCCAGATCCAGCCCTGCCATGGGCAGGGACACCTCCCACCAGCACAGCTTGCTCAAAGCCTCGTCCAGCCTGGCCTTGAACACCTTCAGTGATGAAGTGTCCACAACTTCTGTGGGTTCCAGGGTTTCACCACCTCATAGTAAAGGACTTCTTCCTGATGTTGAAATGTGCTCAGGCCTGCCACTGGTGGCATGAGTGGTGCTAGAAGGCTCCACTCTCCATGATCTCCAGCCTATTGCCAGGAGAAGCAGCAAGGAAACCATGTGGATCTCCAAACACAGACCTTCTTCTCCTCTTCCTGATAAGCCCTCACATGTGCTGCAGCTCACACCTTTCCCATCTCAAAAAACACAGGAGACATCTTCTGCCAAGGACACCCTTCCTGCACCCATCCTCCTGGAGAAACTGGCTGTACCCTGTATGGGTAGGGCTTTTGCTGGGTAAAAAGCTGACTGATGGCCAGACCTAAAGAGAGCTGAGGAATGGAGTTAAATCCAGTAGGCAGCTGGTCAGCAGCAGTGTTCCCCAGGGCTATGCTGCAACCAGTCCTCTTCAAATCTTTGTCAATGATCTGGGCAAGGAGGTGGCGGGCACCCTCAAGAAGTTTGCACATAACACCAAACTGGGCAAGAGTTGATTTGCATGAAGGTAGGAAGGCTCTGCAGAGGAACCTGGCCAGGCTGGATCCATGGCTGAGTCCCATGGGATGAGGTTCAGCAAGGCCAAGGGCTGGGTCCTGCACTTGGGGCACAACAACCCCAGGAAGGCTCCAGGCTGGGGGCAGAGTGGCTGGAAAGTGCCCAGCAGGGAAAGGCCTGGGGGTGCTGGGTGGCACCAGCTGGAGAGGAGCCAGGGGGTGGCCAGGGGGGTAAGAAGGGCAGCAGCAGCCTGGGCTGGAGCAGCAATGGTGTGGGCAGCATGAGCAGGGCAGGGATTGTGCCCCTGGGCTCAGCACTGGGGAGGCCACAGCATTTATTTTCTTTGCTCTTTTTTCTTTTTCTTCTTTTCTTTTTTCTTTTCTTTTCTTTTCTTTTCTTTTCTTTTCTTTTCTTTTGTTTTCTTTTGTTTTATTTTGTTTTCTTTATATTACTTTTCTTTTCTTTTCTTTTCTTTATTTTCCTTTTCTTTTCTTTCCTTTTCTCTTTTCTTTTCCTTTCCTTTTCTTTTCCTTTTCTTTTCCTTTTCTTTTCTTTTCTTTTCTTTTCTTTTCTTTTCTTTTCTTTTCTTTTCTTTTCTTTTCTTTTCTTTTCTTTTCTTTTCTTTTCTTTTCTTTTCTTTTCTTTTCTTTTTCCCTTCTTCCTTCCCTTCCTTCCTTCCTTCCCTTCCTTTCCTTCCCTTCCTTCTTCCCTTCCCTTCCTTCCCTTCCTTCCTTTCCCTTCCTTCCCTTCCTTCCTTCCTTCCCTTCCCTTCCCTTCCCTTCCCTTCCCTTCCCTTCCCTTCCCTTCCCTTCCCTTCCCTTCCCTTCCCTTCCATTCCCTTCCCTTCCCCTCCCTGGGATGTTTTTGCTGTTTGTGCTGTGTGTAAATGGTATCCTCTGAGCTGTGGCTTTATCACATCTGACTTCATTGCTATCTGGTTTGTGGCACTAAGCTGCAGCTCAGATGCTGATGTTTAAACTCCAAGATCATCAGCACTGCACCTTGTGTGCCACAAGAAGGTATGAAGAGATCCTTCCTTGCTGAACAAGCAGAGCTGGAAGCCCCAGTCCCTGAGGGCAGAACCAGTCTGCAGAGGAGACAACCTGCTCTTCATTACAGAATCACCATGGAATGATTTGGGAGAAAAGGATCTTAAGGCTCATCCAGTTCCAACCTCCTGCCATGGGCAGGGACTCCTCCTGCTAGCCCAGCTTGCTCAAGGCCTCATCCAAGCTGCCTGTCAACACTTCAAGCCTTGGAGCTTCCACAACTTCTCTGGGCTCCAGTGCCTCACCCTCATGGGCAAGAACTCCTTCCTCATGTCTCATCTCAGTCCAGCTTCTCCCAGCTCAAAGCCATTGTCCCTTGTCCTGTCACTCCCAGCCTTTGTCAAAAGTCCCTCTCCAGCTCTCCTGGAGCCCCTTCAGCTACTGGAAGGCTGCTCTAAGGTCTGCCTGGAGCCTTCCCTTCTCCAAGCTGAGCATCCCCAACTCTCTCAGCCTGTCTTGAAACCAGAGGTACCCCAGCCCTCTGATCATCCTCATGGCCTCCTCTGGATTGTCCCATTCTGTGTCTCAACACCAGTCACCATTGCTACTTCAGGCAGCCTGGGTCCTGAGTGTCTAAAGAGATCAGCTCTCCTAACCCAGAGGAGGTCAGCTGGGGAGGATTTCTTGGGGGGCTTAAGTTCCCTTTTGCTTGTGAGCAGGTTCCTGACCAGAAACACACAACTCATAGGAATCATGGAATCAGTCAGGGTTGGAAGGGACCACAAGGATCATCCAGCTCCAACCCCCCTGCCATGGGCAGGGACATCTCACACTAGGTCAGGCTGGCCAGAACCTCATCCAGCCTGGCCTTAAACACCTCCAGGGATGGGACCTCAACCACCTCCCTGGACAACCCATTCCAGGCTCTCACCACTCCCATGGGGAAGAACTTCTTCCTCATGTCCAGGCTGAATCTCCCCACTTCCAGCTCTATTCCATCTCCCCCAGTTCTATCCCTCCCTCACACCCTCCAAAGTCCCTCCCCAGCTTTCTTGGAGCCCCCTTCAGATCCTGGAAGGCCACCAGAAGGTCTCCTGGGAGCCTTCTCCTCTCCAGACTGCACCACCCCAACTCTCTCAGGCTGTCCTCAGAGCAGAGCAGCTCCAGCCCTCTGCTCATCCTCAGGGCCCTTCTCTGGACACCTTCCAGCTCCTCCAGAGCCTTCCTGCAACAGAGGCTCCAGAATGGGACCCAGAGCTGCAGGTGGGGTGTGAGCAGAGTGGAGCAGAGGGGGAGAATCCCCTCCCTGGCCCTGCTGGCCACACTTCTCTTGCTGCAGCCCAGGCTCTGCTTGGCTCTCTGGGCTGCAAGTGCTCCCTGCTGGCTCCTGCTCAGCTTCTCATCCCCCAGCACCCCCAAGTCCCTCTCCTCAGGGCTGCTCTCCAGCCAGTCCCTGCCCAGCCTGGATCTGTGCTTGGCATTGCCCTGCCCCAGCTACAGGACCTTGCCCTTGGTCTTGTTGAACCTCCTGAGGTTGTCCTGGGCCCAGCTCTGCAGCCTGTGCAGGTCCCTCTGGATGGATCCCTTCCCTCCAGCCTGTCAGCAGCACCTCACAGCTTGGTGCCAGCAGCAAACCTGCTGAGGGAGCCTCAATGCCACTGCCCATGGCATCAACAAAGATGCTGAACAAGCCTGGTCCCAGCACTGATCCCTGAGGGGCTCCACTTGTCCCTGGCCTCCACTGGCACATGGACCATTGACAGCCACTCTTTGGGTGCAGTCTTCCAGCCAGTTCTTTCCCCACTGAATGCTCCTTCCATCAACCCCAGACTGCACCAGCTTGGAGCCCAGGCTGTGGTGTGGGACAGTGTGGAAGGCTTTGCTCAGCTCCAGGTCAATGACATCATCTGCTCTCCCCTCATCTGTTAATGTTGTCACCTGGTCACAGAAGGCCACCAGGTTTGTCAGTCAGGATGTGCCCTTGGTGCAGCCCTGCTGGCTGTACCAAATCACCTCTTCGCTATTCTTCTGTCTCAGCTGTGCCTCCAGGAGGATCTGCTCCATGATCTTACCAGGCACAGAGGTGAGACTGCCTGGCCTGGAGTTCCCTGGTTCTTCATTCTTGCCCTTGTTGCACATGGAGGTTATGTTTCCCTTTTCAGTCAGTGGGGACCTCCCTGGCCTGCCAGGACTTTTGGAATATAATAGAGAGAGGTTTAGCAACCTCCTGCCCAGCTCCCTCAGCACCCATGGGTGTATCCAATTGGGTCCCATGGACTTGAACACTTTCAGGTTTTTCAGCTGGTCCTGAACCTGCTCTTCACTCACCATGGGCAGTTCCTTCTTCCAGTCCGTGCCATTATCTTCTGTGATCCCAGGAGTGTGGTTGGAGCCCTTGCCAGTGAAGACTGAGGTAAAGAAGTCATTGAGAACCTCAGCCTTCTCCATGGCACTTGTCACCAGCTCCTCTGCTTCCTTTCTGAGGGGCCCCCACCTTCCCCAGGCTTCTGTTGACCATTAGTATACCTGTAGAAATTCTTGGTGTTCCCTTTGACCTCCCTGGCTAGATATGCCAAAGGAGGTGATAGAGGTCCCTGCTTGGATCTGCAGCCCCAAGCCTTGCACAAGCAGAGACCAAAGCAGCCTGAAGCTGGTTGAGAAACGCCAAGAAACAATAAACTGGGGAGTGGAGAAAGGGCCTGTGGGCTTTCAAGATGATCCTGTGCCTGGGGAGCAGGAGCTGATGTCAAGCTTCTCTCTGCTGCATGAAGGACTGAGATGTTCTTGGTGGTGCTGATGGGGGAGGAGCTGGACAGGAGCAGGCAGTATGAGCTTGCAGCACAGAAGGCCAAGGGCAGCCTGGGCTGCATCCAAAGCAGTGTGGCCAGAGCTGGAGAGAGAGGATCCTGCCCCTCTGCTCTTCTCTGGGGAGATCTCACCTGCAGGGCTGGGGCCAGCTTGGGAGTCCTCAACACAGGAAGGACAACTTGATCTAGTGGAGGATGTCCCTGCTGACTGCAGGAGTTGGCCTGGATGAGCTTTGGAGCTCCCTTCCAGCCCAGACCTTTCTGTGATGCTGGTGTTTCTTCCATGGAAAGCCTGAGCTGTTTGTGCAGCCCAGGCCCTGCTGGTGTAGTTCATTATCTGGAATATTTCATGGAACTTACAGTGCAGCCTCAAAAGGCTGCCCGGCCTGCAGTTCCAGGGGCATTAAATGACACTTTTATCCTTTTTTATTTTCCTGACACATTTGCACCTTCTATGTGCTTCATTTTACTCCAACCAGGGCCTTTTTGACCTAAGCAAGAGCAGCAGTGTTAGCCAATTTCTTCCCAAAAGCTGCCTTCCCTGGCTACAGGCAAATCCCAGCTGATGAAAGAAATCCTGGAAGGAGTAGAGCCAAGGGTGGAAACTCTCAGGCCCAGCTTTTCTCTGCACTGCCTGCCCTAAAGCAGCTTTTCTGTGTTAGATGCCTGCATGCTGTGTGAAGGCTCAGCCTAAGCAGGCTGCACATCAGTGACAGAGAGCTGAGGGGAAATCTCCATTGCCTGCAGCTAACAGGAGATCAGATGTGACTGTGGCAGCTGTGCCTCCTAGGCTGGAGTCCAAGGCTGAGTGTGAAACAAACCAAGGGCAAACCTTTCCCTTTGCCTGCTCTTCCCAGCTGGGTACAGCAACCTGGAGCATCCCTGATGCATTTGGAGCCTGCAGCACCCCATGACCTGTGTGAGGAGGGGACAAGGGAAGCAGCAGGTAGAAAAAAGAAGCTGGAAGTGAAAAGGCTGAGGGAGCAAGAGGAGGAAGTTGGTAGTAGGGCTGTGGATGAACTGTGCAGGCAAGGGAATGAGGGGGAGCTGGGACATGAAGGTGGACAGCGAGTTCCTGGGAGCCACCATGGCAAAAGGAAAGGAGAAAATGGAGGAGAAAAAGAAAGAAAATAAGGGAAAAAGAAAAGGGAAAAGAAATAGAGAAAAAGCAAAAGCAAAAAGGAAAGAAAAAAGAAAAAGAAAAAAGGAAAAGAGAAAAAGGAAAAGGAAAAAGGAAAAGAAGAAAAGAGAAAATGGAAAAGGAAAAAGGAAAAGAAGAAAAAAGAAAAAGGAAAAGGAAAATGAAGAAGGAGAAGAAGAAAAAAAGAAAGAAAAAGAAAAAAGGAAAAGAGAGAAAGAAAAAGGAAAATGAAAAAGGAAAAGAAGAAAAACAAAGAAAAAAACAAGAGAAGCAGAAGAAGAGAAGCCAAAGCCGAAGCAGGGCGGGTGTGAGCTGGCTGCTTCTGCCAGAGCTGCCCTGCAGCTGGCCCGCCAGCAGCTGTGCTTTGACCATTCCCGGGGCTCCAGTGGACGATTCCCACCCCCGGCGCAGGCAGCAGAAATCTTTCCAAGCGATGCAGAGGAAGGAAGGGGGAGGGTTGCTCACCTGCAGCTCCCGGAGCCTGTCACTAGCTGTGCCCTGACTGCTGCTGTGCAGAGGTGAGCTCAGAGCTGGCTGTGAGGGCTCAGGTGCTGCCTGCAGGTTATGCCAGGGTTTGTCTCTGCAGCTTTCTAGCCTGGACTCCTCTGTGGGGAAGGCCTCTGCAGTGCCTGCACTGTGTGCACCGAGCAGCAAAGCGCATTGCAGCCTGAGCTCAAGCAGGCAGAGCAATGCCCAAGCAAGAGCTGCAATGGCAGAGTGCAAGGAGAAGGGAACCCTTGGGTTGCACAGGAGAAGAGGCTCAACCCTGTCCTTCCCAGGCACGGAGGCTGAAGAGCAGCTGTAAATCCTGGGAGCTGGCTGGCAGGGTGGCATCAGTGACTGTGGGTGATCCCAGCTGTGAACCTGCACCCCCTGGGACTGCTCCTGGGCATCTCTGAAGAAGGTGCTGGCTGGCATGGACTAAAACAGTGTCAGGGGAAGTGATGGCTGTTTGCTGGACAGGCAACTGCATGCTCACACCCAGGGCTGTGCCATCTCACTGCTTAATCCACTCAGGGAATCACAGAGCCACAGAATGCTCTGGGCTGGAAGGGAGCTCCAAAGCTCATCCAGGCCAACCCCCTGCACTCAGCAGGGACATCCTCCACTAGATCAGGTTGCCCACAGCTCTCTCCAGCCTCACCTGGAAGATCTCCACCATGGAGCCTCAACCACCTCCCTGGGCAACCTGTTGCAGTGTTCCAGCAGCCTCCTGGGGCAGAACTTGTTCCTCACATCCAAGCTCAATCTGCTCTGCTCTCATTTCAAACCATTGGCCCTGGGGCTGTCCCTGCAAGCCTTTGGCAACAGTCCCTCTGTAGCCTTCTTGGAGCCCCTTCAGCTGCTGGAAGGCTGCTCTGAGGTCTGCCTGGAGCCTTCTCTTCTCCAGGCTGAACACCCTGATCATTTTTGTGGCCTCTTCTGGGCCCTCTCCATCACTTCCATGTTCCTGGCTTTGTCATGCCAGGATACATTTTTTCCCCTTCCCAGACTGCAGAAACTACTTTGAGGCTTTGGGGTTTTTTTTAGGGATAACAAATCATAGAATTGTTTTGGCTGGAAAAGCCCTCTGAGATCATCCAGCCCAACCATTCCCTAACTCTGCCAAGGCTGGGGCTAAACCATGGCCCTCAGCACCACATCTACACAGCCTTGAAACCCCTCCAGGGATGGGAACCCCACCACTGCCCTCTGCATCCTGGGCCAGGCCTTGACAACTCTTTTGGGAAAGAAACCATTCCCTACATCCAACCACACCTCCTCAGGGGCAACCCAGGGCCATTTCCTCTCGTCCCATCACTTCTACCTTGGGAGCAGAGCCTAACCCCCACCTGGCTCCAGCCTCCTTTCATGGAGCTGCAGAGAGCAATGAGGTCTCCCCTCAGCCTCCTCCTCTCTAGACCATACCCCCCCGGCTCCCTATGCTGCTCACCTCCAGTCCTGTGCTCTGAACATTGAAATGTGGTGAGAGAGGGCAGGGTAAGAGAATCTCTGCCAGGATTGCTGCTGGGGTGAGCTGGCAAATCCAGTTTTAGTCATTGATGCTGTGTTTAAAAGAATGGAAAGTTGAGGCATGCTCCAACATTTCTTCAGAGCAAGTGATCTGGAGCTAATCTCCTCTGTTTCATCTGAAGCACCCAACCCCACTCACCTACCCCTGCTGCAGAGTAAATTAGCCTGTGCCTGGGAATGCTAATGCTGCATCAGCTCTGCTTTAAGCCTCTCCAATGCATGGTGCTGAGATAACTCCATGGGAAGAGGCAAGTTCAGAGAGAGCTTTGTCCTTAGGAGCTTGCAAGAGAAATGCTGAACCTTGGGTCCAAAATATTAAACTGAGAGGCTGCACCCTGACCACAACAACCTCTGTGCTGAGGCTGATCATTGCAGACCCAGGGGTTTGATGCCAGGAAAAGGCTATCAGAGGTGGGACTGCCTGTGCAGCTGGGGCTGTGGGTTAAGATTTTGGGCTGCTTAAGCCAATTCAGCCAGAGAAAGGTTTGGTTGGTTCAGAAGAGCAGGAGGAACAGGCAGAGGGCGGGTGAATTCAGTACAGCAAAGTGCTGCTGTCACACTTCTCTGCTGAACTCCTGTGGGTGGCCTCAGCAGCCAAGCAGCAACTCAGGACATCACAGGACCAAAGGGTGTGAGGGGTTGGAAGTGACCTCTGAAGACCTTTGAGTCCCCCCTCCCCCTGCCAGAGCAGGACTAGAGAATCCAGCACAGGTCACACAGGAACACATCCAGACAGGGCTGGAAAGGCTCCAGAGAAGGAGACTCCACAACCTCTCTGGGAAGCCTGCTCCAGGGCTCTGGGACCCCTGCAGGGAAGCTTCCTTCCACCTTTCCCTTGTCAAAACAGCTCTGGAGAGGAAAACTGTGGGAGGGATCTAGGGCAGGAAGGCCCTGGTTTAGTGGTGGGACCATGGTGCTCCCTCTGGAAGCAATGACCCTTGTTGATCCTCTGGAGGGCTGCTTAGACAGAACTAGAGCAATGGGGGTTTTCCCATTAGGAATCACAGAATCACAGAACTGTGGAGGTTGGAAGGCAGCTTGGAGATCCTCAAGTCCAACCACTTACCCAGAGCTCACAACCCCATCACTGCCACTGAATCCTGTCCTTCAGCACCACATTTTAAACCCCTCCTGGGATGGTGACTCCAGCACCTCCCTGGGCAGCCTGCCTGAGAACCCTTGGTGGGAAGAAGTGTTCCTAATGCCCAACCTGGACCTCCCCTGACACTTGAGGCCATTTCCTCTGGTCCTGTCTGTGGTTGTATGTGAGAAGAGACCAACCCCCCCCTGGTTCCAGCCTCCTCTGCAGTAGCTGTAGAGGGAGGTGGGGTCGCCCCTCAGGCTCTTTTCAGAGCAAATGAGGGGAAGCAGTGTGGGCAATGCCCCTGCCTCACACTCCTGAGAGGGAAGACAGCCTCAAACCCCTGGGCTGGGCTGGAAGCCTCTGTGGGCCTGGTGAATCCATGCTCTTAGCAAGGCTGCCTGCCTCTGCATTTCAAGCAGAGGAAGGCTGTAGAAGGCAAGGGGGGAACAGGGGAGCAGAGCTGTGCAGCCCCTTGTCTGTGGCCCCCTAGCAGGTCAACAGCAGGGGCAGGAATTAAAGGTGGACATTGCATTTGTTGGCTGCATGCTCACCCTGCTGCTGAGACCCAGCTGGCACAGATGGCACTGCAGGGGCTCTGGGGACAGCACCCCATGGGCCTAGGGCTGTGTCTGTCCAGAACACAACTGCACTGCTCTGGTCTCAGCCTCTCTGGGTGTTCCTTCATCCCTTTCCAGGGCTGTTTGAGATCCAGGGCTGTCCTGATTGTTGTGATTCAGTGTCAGGAGAGGTGGCACTCCTCCTGCCACTCAGGCCTGATGCTGTGTGTATTTTCCTTGCTTTCCCTTCTCCCCGTGCTTTGGACTCCTTGCACCCTCCATGTGGTCAGAAGTTTGCCATTTTGGGTAGGGTCTTGGAAGAAAATCATAGAATGGCTTCAGTTGGAAAGGATCTAAAAAATCAAATTGGAAGAAGCTGGATTGAGATGAGACATGAGGAAGGAGTTCTTGCCCATGAGGGTGGTGAGGCACTGGCACAGGTTGTCCAGAGAAATTGTGGAGACTCCAAGTTTGGAAGTTTCAAAAGCCAAGTTGGGTGTGTCCTTGCCCAATCTGGGGTGGTAGGAAGTGTCCCTGCCTAAAGCAGGAGGTTGGAGCTAGGTGACCTTTAAGTTCCCTTCCCACCCAAACCATTCCTTGGTATGATTTTGTCATTGAAGTGCCATCTGGTATCATCATAGACTCCCAGAATGGGTTGGGTTGGAAGGGACCTTGAAGATCATCTAGTTCCAACCCCCCCCCTCCCCCTGCCATGGGCAGGGATACCTTCCACTAGCCCAGGCTGCCTCATCCAGCCTGGTCTAAATACTTGCAGTGTAGAGGTGTCCACAGCTTCCCTGGGCAACCCATTCCAGTGTCTCACCACTCAGCATGGGCTCATCTTGGGTGCTGGTGACTGATTCACCAAACTCTTCTTGGTTCAGCAAAGAGGGAGGCTTCTCCTGTGCAAGGCTGGGGGTTGGCACTGTCAGAAGCTGCTTATGGGCAGGGAGAAAGGCAGGTTGGCTGTAGGAGCAGCTTCCTGTGCTGCCCACCCACACCAGGCACAGGTCAGCAATTTGCCATCCATTGCTGGCATACTCAGGGCTGGAGACATCCTTTGAGGAGCAGCTTCTGGCACTGCTCTTCTCACCATGTTCACCTTGATAACCAGTCTGGAAACAAGTATTTTGTGAGTGAGCAAGGCTCAAACCTCTCCTGGGCTGCTGCCACATGCCCCTAGGCTTACCCCAGGGCAGTGGCATCAAGCTGGAGCACAGCAGACTTAGGTTGGATGTGAGGAACAAGTTCTGCCCCAGGAGGCTGCTGCAACACTGCAACAGGTTGCCAAGGGAGGTGGTTGTGGCTCCATCCCTGGAGATGTTCAAGGTGAGGCTGGTCAGGGCTGTGGGCAACCTGATCTAGTGAAGGATGTCCCTGCTGAGTGCAGGGGATTGGTCTGGATGAGCTTTGGAGCTCCCTTCCAGCCCAGCCCATTCTAGGACTCTTTGATGCTACTCATTGGGGTGTCCTGATCCTGTAGGTGGTGTTTGGTGCCTGTGTGATGTGACTGAGGGGTCACCATCCCCAGCACTGCTTCCAGCTGGGTGTCACTGAGGAGCAGGGCACAGAGGAGAGCAGCACATGGCGGAGGTCAGGAGCTGTGTGAATCGAATTTCAATGGCCTCTAGGAAATGCCCAAAGATATTCAGAAGCCCATTCAGAAAAAGCAGAGCGTGAACAGCTGGGTTTGCAAAGGTCCTGCAGGAAGGCAGGACAAAGGTGGATGTGTGCAGGGGCACAGAGCTGTGAGCACAGAGCCGCAGCCTTCCCTGCCCTGTCGGTCCTGCTGATGTGGAGCAGCCTTCCTGGCAGGGTTTATTACGAGGGTCTGGATGCCCAGAGTGAGCAAATCCGTCCTTGGAAGGCAAGGAGAGGCCTTTTTTTCCCCCTCTCCTTGCTGAGGGCTTCACAACCAAGTCCAACAAGGTCAGCCCACCCCCAGTGCAGTCAGTCCGGGGGGACACTGCCATTTGCCTGCCTTAAACCACCCCCGAGACGCTTAACCTGCTGGGCTGCCTTGCTGCAGACACCTGCCCGGCCAGCAGACTAAACAAGCAGGGACCCTCCACTGCACAAAACTTGGCCCCTTGCAGCAGGGCTCCCATCTGTTAAAGAGCCTTTGTCTGGGGAAGTGTTGGGCGAGCTGGGGAGTCGCCGCTCCTGCACACCGCTCCGCCCCCGGCCCCCCATAAAAGTCCTCTTTAGCATTTTCTTTTCTCCCCCGTTTCCATCGCCTGATTTATTCATTGGTTTCACCTCTCCTCCCCTCCCCCTGTGGTTCCTAAGGAGGGCCTCCTTGTCTGCTGTACCTCGGGGGTCATGTCTTTTCAGTCAGCAGGACAATACCCGCCGCTGGCATCTGCTTCCAGATCCAATCAGCCACATTGTGATCACATCCTGCCGGAGAATTGTTCCTGCTTTTGCTCGGCTTTGTTGCCAATTTCATGCCATGTATTGCTCCATGTTTTGTGCTTCATGAAGCTGTCACTGGCATAAAAGTGGCCTGACCAGGGTCGTAGTAAAAGGGGTGGGAATGAAACATGGAGTGCTGTTGAGCAGGGCCACCCACCAGCCACACGCAGGCAGGCAGGAGGCAGGAGGGAGGCAGGCGGCCACCGCCGGCAGCCCCTGCCACTAATTGCTGTCCCACTGAGCTGCTTTCTGCCAGCCTTTGGGAGGAGGCACAGCCTGCACGGGGAGCTGGGGCATCCCTGTGCCCTGGGGAAGATCCACTTACACCAAGGGAGGACATCAGGAAAAAGTTCTTGGCTGAGAGGGTTGACAAGCCCTAGGACAGGCTGCCTAGGGGAGTGCTGGAAGCATCATGCCTGGAGGGATTGAGAACATGGGCAGGCATAGTGCTGAGGGCCATGGTGCTGAGATCCATAGTGCTGAGGGCCATGGTGCTGAGGGCCATGGTGCTGAGATCCATAGTGCTGAGGGCCATAGTGCTGAGGGCCATAGTGCTGAGGGCCATGTTCCTGAGGGCCATGTTCCTGAGGGCCATAGTGCTGAGATCCATAGTGCTGAGAGCATGGTGCTGAGGGCGATGCTGCTGAGATCCATAGTGCTGAGATCCATAGTGCTAAGGGCCATGGTATTGAGGGCCATGGTGCTGAGATCCATAATGCTGAGGGCCATGGTGTTGAGATCCATAGTGCTGAGATCCATAGTGCTGATATCCACAATGCTGAGATCCATGGTGCTGAGGGCCATGGTGCTGAGGGCCTTGGTGCTGAGATCCATAGTGCTGAGGGCCATGGTGCTGAGAACCATGGTGCTGAGGGCCATGGTGCTGGCGGCCATGGTGCTGAGATCCATGGTGCTGAGATCCATAATGCTGAGATCCATGGTGCTGAGGGCCATGGTGCTGAGATCCATGGTGCTGAGGGCCATTGTGCTGAGATCCATGGTGCTGAGAACCATGGTGCTGAGATCCGTGGTGCTGAGATCCATAGTGCTGAGGGCCATAGTGCTGAGATCCATAGTGCTGAGGGCCATAGTGCTGAGGGCCATGTTCCTGAGGGCCATGTTCCTGAGGGCCATAGTGCTGAGATCCATAGTGCTGAGAGCATGGTGCTGAGGGCGATGCTGCTGAGATCCATAGTGCTGAGATCCATAGTGCTAAGGGCCATGGTATTGAGGGCCATGGTGCTGAGATCCATAATGCTGAGGGCCATGGTGCTGAGGGCCATGGTGTTGAGATCCATAGTGCTGAGATCCACAATGCTGAGATCCATGGTGCTGAGGGCCATGGTGCTGAGGGCCTTGGTGCTGAGATCCATAGTGCTGAGGGCCATGGTCCTGAGAACCATGGTGCTGAGGGCCATGGTGCTGGCGGCCATGGTGCTGAGATCCATGGTGCTGAGATCCATAATGCTGAGATCCATGGTGCTGAGGGCCATGGTGCTGAGATCCATGGAGCTGAGAACCATGGTGCTGAGATCCGTGGTGCTGACATCCGTAGTGCTGAGGGCCATAGTGCTGAGATCCATAGTGCTGAGGGCCATGTTCCTGAGGGCCATGTTCCTGAGGGCCATAGTGCTGAGATCCATAGTGCTGAGAGCATGGTGCTGAGGGCGATGCTGCTGAGATCCATAGTGCTGAGATCCATAGTGCTAAGGGCCATGGTATTGAGGGCCATGGTGCTGAGATCCATAATGCTGAGGGCCATGGTGCTGAGGGCCATGGTGCTGAGGGCCATGGTGCTCAGATCCATAGTGCTGAGATCCATAGTGCTGAGATCCACAGTGCTGAGATCCATGGTGCTGAGGGCCATGGTGCTGAGATCCATAGTGCTGAGGGCCATGGTGCTGAGAACCATGGTGCTGAGGGCCATCATGCTGATATCTATAGTGCTGAGATCCATGGTACTGAGAACCATGGTGCTGAGGGCCATGGTGCTGGCGGCAATGGTGCTGAGATCCATGGTGCTGAGATCCATAATGCTGAGATCCATAGTGCTGAGGGCCATGGTGCTGAGATCCATGGTGCTGAGGGCCATGGTGCTGAGGGCCATAATGCTGAGATCCATGGTGCTGAGATCCATAGTGCTGAGGGCCATGGTGCTGAGATCCATGGTGCTGACAGCCATGGTGCTGAGGGCTATGGTGCTGAGATCCATAGTTCTGAGATCCATTATGCTGAGATCCGTGGTGCTGAGATCCATAGTGCTGAGGGCATAGTGCTGAGGGCCATGGTGCTGAGATCCATAGTTCTGAGGTCCATAGTGCTGAGGGCCATGGTGCTGAGGACCATGGTGCTGAGATCCATGTTGCTGAGGGCCATGGTGCTGAGATCCATAGTGCTGAGGGCTGTGGTGCTGAGGGCCATGGTGCTCAGATCCATAGTGCTGAGGGCATAGTGCTGAGGGCCATGGTGCTGAGATCCATAGTGCTGAGGGCTGTGGTGCTGAGGGCCATGGTGCTGAGATCCATGGTGCTGAGATCCATAGTGCTGAGGGGATAGTGCTGAGGGCCATGGTGCTGAGATCCATAGTGCTGAGGGCCATGGTGCTGAGGGTCATGGTGCTGAGATCCATAGTGCTGAGATCCGTAGTTCTGAGATCCATTATGCTGAGATCCGTGGTGCTGAGATCCATGGTGCTGAGGGCCATGGTGCTGAGATCCATAGTGCTGAGGGCCATGGTGCTGAGGGCCATGGTGCTGAGGGCCATGGTGCTGAGATCCATAATGCTGAGGGCAATGTGCTGAGGGCCATGGTGCTGAGGGCCATGGTGCTGAGATCCATAGTGCTGAGGGCCATGGTGCTGACATCCATGGTGCTGAGTGCCATGGTGCTGAGGGCCATGGTGCTGAGATCCATAGTGCTGAGATCCATAGTGCTGATGGCCGTGGTGCTGAGGACCATGGTGCTGAGATCCATAGTGCTGAGGGCCATGGTGCTGAGATCCATAATGCTGAGGGCAATGTGCTGAGGGCCATGGTGCTGAGGGCCATGGTGCTGAGATCCATAGTGCTGAGATCCATAGTGCTGATGGCCGTGGTGCTGAGGACCATGGTGCTGAGATCCATGGTGCTGAGGGCCATAGTGCTGAGATCCATAGTGCTGAGATCCTTAGTGCTGATGGCCGTGGTGCTGAGGACCATGGTGCTGAGATCCATGGTGCTGAGGGCCATAGTGCTGAGATCCATAGTGCTGAGATCCATAGTGCTGAGGGCCGTGATGCTGAGGGCCATGGTGCTGAGGGCTGTGGTTCAGCAGCAGACTGGGCAGTGTTAGGCTGTGCTTGAGGATATTTGAAGGTCTTTTCCACACAAACTAATTCCATGGTTCTATGAACCCTGTCACCTGAGTCCAGCCCTCAGGCCCTCTCCTGGACGTTTCTGCATTGGATCAGCCCTGTGAGTCTCTGGTTTTCCTCCATGCCTCTGAAGGACCTCGACTGCTCTGCATGAGAGAAGCTTTACTCAGCCCTGAGTACCAAAGGTGAAAGTGAATACTGGGACAGTGCAAACCAGTCTGAATTTTTACTGGGTGTCAGAGGGGGAAAACCACACATCCCAAAGGCATCCCATGGGCACAGTGCTCCAGTGCCCCCTGTCACTCCAGCCTCTTGTTTCCTCTTCTGGAATCCCTTAGAAGCTACACTGAGGTCTGCTGTGAGTTGTGATCATCCTCTGCTGTCTGGACTGGGCTGCAGTTTGCTGCAGGCTGTGCTTCATGCTGCTTTCCAGGTCCCTCAGGCAGGGGCAGGAGTTCACATCACAGAGTGGCAGGAGCTGGACCACTTCTGTGAAAACAGAAAGCAGAGAGTTTAGCTCAACATTCCCTGTGGCAGAGTCACAGAATGCCAGGTTGGAAGGGACCCCAAGGCCCATCTGGTCCAACCTTTCCTCGTGAAACACCTGGAAGTGGGACAGGAGTGAGTTCTGTGTTTAGCCAAGAGGAAACAGAGAGGGAACCTGCCTGGTTTGTTCCTGGTTTGACTCTTTGTGGTGTGCTCCTCTGCTGAGGGTTTTCCTGATGTGACAGACTCCTCTGGTGCTCTCCTGGGTGAGTGTCCCCCAGCCTGAGAAGGCTTCTCATGGTTTGTTTCCTGTGTGTCAGTAAGCCTTGGGCAAAGGCCTCATCCCTTCCAGAATACAAAATGAGTCCAAGCAGGGTCAGGGGACTGAGGGAAGCCAATTCCCAGTTCCCTTTTTTTTTTTTTGGCTGGCTGCTGTCACTTCATTCACTCTGGGCACCACCTTCCCATGCTAATAACCCAGTGGCAATCAATAGAGCTGTTCATGGGGGGCAGAGAAAGACCAGGGGTAGGCTCACAGCCCTCTCGTTTTGTGCCACAGTGCTTGACAAGCAGTTCGGGAGGCAGGGATGGATCCATGCTTCCCAGGAGGGAATGCCAGGCACCAGGCAGCTCCCTGCACAGAGCTGTGTGAACTCCTCTCTGCATGTCCAAAGCTCCTTCTCGGAGAGCTTGGCTCTCCTGGCCCAGGTTACACAGGCAGCAATTCCATCCAAGACACCTCCTGATCTCCTGGGAGGGACAACAGCTCCTGTGAAGGGCTTGGAGACCTTGTGAGAACAGGGACAAGGGAGGAAAGGGAGAGGGAGAGGGAGAGGGAGAGGGAGAGGGAGAGGGAGAGGGAGAGGGAGAGGGAGAGGGAGAGGGAGAGGGAGAGGGAGAGGGAGAGGGAGAGGGAGAGGGAGAGGGAGAGGGGGAGGGGAGGGAGAGGGGGAGGGAGAGGGGGGAGGGATGGGGGAGGGAGAGGGGGGAGGGAGAGGGGGAGGGGAGGGAGAGGGGGAGGGAGAGGGGGGAGGGATGGGGGAGGGAGAGGGGGAGGGGGAGGGAGAGGGAGGGAGGGGGAGGGATGGGGGAGGGAGAGGGGGAGGGGGAGGGAGAGGGGGAGGGAGAGGGGGGAGGGACGGGGGAAGGAGGGGGAGGGGGAGGGAGAGGGGGGAGGGAGAGGAGAGGAGAGGAGAGGAGAGGAGAGGAGAGGAGAGGAGAGGAGAGGAGAGGAGAGGAGAGGAGAGGAGAGGAGAGGAGAGGAGGAGGAGAGGGAGAGGAGAGGAGAGGAGAGGAGAGGAGAGGAGAGGAGAGGAGAGGAGAGGAGAGGAGAGGAGGAGAGGAGAGGAGAGGAGAGGAGAGGAGAGGAGAGGAGAGGAGAGGAGAGGAGAGGAGAGGAGAGGAGAGGAGAGGAGAGGAGAGGAGAGGAGAGGAGAGGAGAGGAGAGGAGAGGAGAGGAGAGGAGAGGAGAGGAGAGGAGAGGAGAGGAGAGGAGAGGAGAGGAGAGGAGAGGAGAGGAGAGGGGAGGGGAGGAGAGGAGAGGAGAATTGTTTCTGGTCCCTCCATCCCCTCAGTCTCCTCAGCAGGGCTCCGGTTTTTATTTCTGTGTGGAGCAGGTTCGGGGGCAGGCTCGGAGGCAGGCTCGGAGGGGGTGGGGTGTGCATGCGTGCGTGTGTTAAACAATTTCAGGGACATCTGTCACGCACAGTTAACTTTGCATTGCTGCATTTTAAGCGGCAGCCCCGGGCCGGGCCGGGGTGATAAAGTATCTGGCAGGTCTCAAAGAGGCGTCGGTGGAGGGAGCCCGGCTCATAAAACACCACTGCTGTGTAGCAATGCCCAAGTTCATTCAGCCCGGGGAAGCCATGCAGAGGACCTTTCTTCCCAGCTAATTATGTGGAAACACCTAAGACAATCCAGCATCTGGTGGTCTTTCTTCCCCGTTTCAATTTTTCTCAATATTGTGACAGGGGAAAGCATTGTGCCTTTCCCAGGGTAGTTGCTGGGAAGAGGAGTAAAAGCCAGGGTCAGGGAAGAGCAAATAGATGAATTTATAACTTTCTTTTGATTTATTCCTTCCCCATTGTTTCTCTGGAGACTCTTCCTTCGGGGCTGTATTTTCAGACCACTGTTCTCACTACACCCTCCATGAATACAGTTTTATTTGGGGGGGTTGGGGGTTGTGTGTATGTGTTAATGCCACCCAAACTGCCAGGCCCCTCTCTGGGCTTTCTGCTTGTTTTTATTTTGAGCTCCTCTCTTCCCCAGATGCATCCAAGAGTTAGTCTGTGATCACCAAAACAGATTAAATAGAAGTCTAGAAGTAAGCAAGGTTTGGTTGAAGAGGGAGGGGGAAAAGGATTGGTTTGGAGAGGAATTGCTGGGTTTGGGGGGGGTACTGCTTGACACCACAGCCCTGCCATACATGTTCTGTGTAGGAAATCATGGAATCAGTCAGGTTGGAAGGGACCACAAGGATCATCCAGCTCCAACCCCCCTGCCATGGGCAGGGACACCTCACACTAGGTCAGGCTGGTCAGAGCCTCATCCAGCCTGGCCTTAAACACTTCCAGGGATGGGACCTCAACCACCTCCCTGGACAACCCATTCCAGGCTCTCACCACTCTCATGGGAAGAACTTCTTCCTCAAGTCCAGGCTGAATCTCTCCACTTCCAGCTTTATTCCATTCCCCCCAGTCCTGTCACTACCTGACAGCCTAAAAAGTCCCTCCCCAGCTTTCTTGGAGCCCCCTTCAGATCCTGGAAGGCCACCAGAAGGTCTCCTGGGAGCCTTCTCCTCTCCAGACTGCACCACCCCAACTCTCTCAGGCTGTCCTCAGAGCAGAGCAGCTCCAGCCCTCTGCTCATCCTCAGGGCCCTTCTCTGGACACCTTCCAGCCCCTCCAGAGCCTTCCTGAAACAGAGGCTCCAGACCTGGCCCCAGAGCTACAGGTGGGGTCTGAGCAGAGTGGAGCAGAGGGGGAGAATCCCCTCCCTGGCCCTGCTGGCCACACTTCTCTTGCTGCAGCCCAAGCTCTGCTTGGCTCTCTGGGCTGCAAGTGCTCCCTGCTGGCTCCTGCGCAGCTTCTCATCCCCCAGCACCCCCAAGTCCCTCTCCTCAGGGCTGCTCTCCAGCCAGTCCCTGCCCAGCCTGGATCTGTGCTTGGCATTGCTCTGCCCCAGCTGCAGGACCTTGCCCTTGGTCTTGTTGAACCTCCTGAGGTTGGCTTGTGCTCACCTCTGCAGCCTGTGCAGGTCCCTCTGGATGGATCCCTTCCCTCCAGCCTGTCAGCAGCACCACACAGCTTGGTGTCAGCAGCAAACCTGCTGAGGGAGCCTCAATGCCACTGCCCATGGCACCAACAAAGATGCTGAACAAGCCTGGTCCCAGCACTGATCCCTGAGGGGCTCCACTTGTCCCTGGCCTCCCCTGGGACATGGACCATTGGCAGCCACTCTTGGGGTGCAGCCTTCCAGCCAGCTCTTTATCCACTGAATGCTCCTTCCATCAACCCCAGACTGCACCAGCTTGGCTGTGGTGTGGGACAGTGTGGAAGGCTTTACTCATCTCCAGGTCAATGACATCAGCTGCTCACCCCTCAATGAGTATCAGTTGGTAGATCCCCAACAGTGAGCACTCAGCAGAGTTAAAATAACCTCACAGCAACTGATTTCTGTGTCACAATCTTTGTCCCAGACCGTCAAGTGTTCAAACTCCCTCTGCCTTGGCTCTCAACAGTAGATATTTCAAAACCCTCTCCTAATTCTTTTCTCCCAGGACAAAGCTTCATTCCCCCTGCAACACCCTCCTGGATCACACTGTGGAATATGGGGGGTTGTCCTTCCTGGCCTGAGGCTGTGAGGACAAATGAAACAAATTATCTCAGTTCAGGGTAGTGGAAAAAAGGTGATGCAGATTTTGGGAAAGGAGAAAATAATTAATTCCTAGTTAGTAATGAGGAGTCTGGCTAAGGCCTTAGTTGTAACAGGTTGAAGTAGGGTCTCTTTGGTTTGGATGCTGAAGGGAGGTTGGAGTGAGGAGGGAGCAGCCTCTGCTCCTTGGGGGCAAGGGACAGGAGCAGAGGCAATGGTTCCAAGCTGCTCCAGGAGAGGCTCAGGCTGGAACTCAGGAAACCTTTCTGCCCTGGAAGGTTCTCAGACATTGGCAGAGGCTGCCCAGGGCAGTGCTGCAGTCACCACCCCTGGGGGTGTTCTAGCAGCATGGACCTGGTGCTCAGGGACATGGTTTGGTGCTGAGCCTGCAGTGCTGGTTGAGGGCTGGACTGGCTGAGCTTGGAGGTCTCTGCCAACCAGATGT